>NC_084754.1:35146734-35274855 GCF_033978785.1 Entelurus aequoreus | reverse complement strand
GCTCCTTGGCGGGTTCAAAGACGTTGCTCAGTTGATCTAGTTGCTCATATATAGATTCTTGGGACTTTAGGAATGTGATGAGCTTGTCGAAGCGGTTCTGGGGGTTAACAGTGTTTCCTCTGTCAGCAGCATAGGTGAGCCAGTCTTTCTTCAGAGTTTCTGGGAGTTTGCTCTCGATGGATCTAATCACCAGTGGGTTCTTTAAGGCGTCTGCATTATCCAGTTCGTTTAGATCATAAAGGGCCTTTTCCACAGTTTGGATGAGCTCTACGATTTTCCTTGGATGGCCGCTCCTGGCTGATGGTCTTGCTTGTAGCTCTTCTATGATCTCAAGAGCAATGCTGGCTTGGTTCCCAAACCGGTTTTCCAGGACTCTGAAGATCTCATCTGCTGAGCTGTACGTTGACAGACGTAGTTTCCTGGCCACCTTTTCATCAAGGCTATCCAGTAGTTGGAATTTCTTAACCTCTGAAGATCCGGTTGGTTCACCTTGCTTCTGCAGAGCCTCCCATTCCTTCCTCCATCTGTAGTAGTTTCGCTGGTTGCCGGCAAACTTTGGTAAGGCTGTGGCCTTTAGCTTTATCGCTGCCACTGGAGCTGAGCTGCGGGCTGAGATGGGCTGGGGTCCAGCGTCTTTCTTTATACTTGCTGCTTGGATGAGGGGGGCCTTCTGTGACACCAGCTTGGGAAGGACCACCTCGAGCTCTCTTAAACGGTAATCAAAGTCCTTTTTCTCGGCAAGCGGAGCCCAGTGGTTCCAGTTCTGGTGCGCTTCCTTTGCCTTGTCCACCAACTTCTGTAGGTGGGTCAGCATGAACTCACAAGCCTCCAGAGTTGTGTCTGGCTGGAAGGAGACGTTCCTGAATTCGGCCTCTGCAACTTGTAGAGCCAGGGAAAGTTCCTTTTCTCCATATGTGGTCCAGAGCGTCTCTCGGATTAGGAGTTTGACTTCTTTCGTCTTCTGCTCACATTCTTTCTCCGTCTTTGCTATGTCGGCTTTCTGGGGGTCGCTCAGCTCCTCAGCGTCTGCCATGTAAGCGGCTTCCACTTCTTCGTTTGCCTCGAAGACACGAGAGCTCTCTAGCATCAGCTTCTTGAAGTTCTCCTGTAACTCCTCCTTAGACATCTCTATGTAGGTTCTCGTAATGTTGTTGGCAAGGCGGGAGAACTGTCTCTTAGCTGTGGTCCTCTCCACTTTCAGTTCATCTGTTAGCTTTGGATCAGCCATCTTGCTCTCTTTGGCTGACAGACAGCAGTCTTTGTCCTCCAGGCCCCAGGTGGAGTGTCCTCCCTCTCGGTGGTGGCCGCAAGTGGAGTCTTTTGCTGGTCACAGACGGTTTTTCACTGTCAGGTGTATTTATAACGACATGGCTTCCCACACTTGAAAAGGAAGGACTCGATGAGGCTCAGGATTTCACTCGTATTTCAGTTTATTAACTGGAATCTTGGAAGGTGAAAAACCGTTAAACACACAAGAATAAAAGCTTTTAAATAAAATACAGCATTTTGCAACAAACAAAGTAAGTACATTAACTCAGGTATTTTATAAAGGTAAGTACATTTTTAACATTAATTAATACACATTAACCAGCATTTCACTTAACTTAATTAACTTAGATTAATAAGGTAAATTAGGCATTAAATAAACAGAAATATAGTTCACATGTTAGAACCATCTACTTTTAAAGCAACGTGTTTTACCTTAAGTTTTAGCCTAAATTATTTTATACAGACTTTAGACATGAATTTCTACAACAAGTTTAACTTGACACTTCTCTATTAATTCATATGAAATCAAGCATTTTAAACCAATATTACTGTAGTTTTTAACATAAACACTTTTAACAGAAATACTATTTTTATACATGAATTAAATGTTTTACTTTGCCTTTTAATAAAGCAAAATCCACTCTCTATATTAATATACTTCAAATTACATTTACAAGGCTTTAAGCGCCCTAATTGCCCATTTCTTGTCTCTACAAGTAAAACAAATATTTGTGGTGAATAAGATAAAGAAAAGAAACAAAATAAGCACCAATTGTACCTTATTTAACAGTTCAATTATCTAAATAAACATTCTTCTGAAGTTGAGCTCTGCCATCAATCACAGCGCATAAACTTCAACAGTCGGATCATGATTAAACAGTCCAGTGGAAAGAGGTGAGCTCACCGGTAGTCCGTTTGGTTTGAGTCCTTTTTCCCATGCGTTTGTGAAGTGCTTTCGTGGTTTTAGTGATCGTCTCTGTCTCTGCTGCTCTCAGCTCCGTCCTGCACACTGAATGAAACGGGTGCATTTGTTTGCTTTGTCCTGTCTGCGCTGCTCATCAGTCTGATTGTGCTCACCTGCTGGAGAGCGCACCTGGTGAGGCGCGCCGCGGAGCAGCGCTTCTGCTGTGACGCGCATGCAGCGCTTCTGCTGTGACACGCATGCAGCGCTTCTGCTGTGACGCGCATGCAGCAGCACAGCCGCTGTCACACACACACCTTCAGCCGCACCTCCAGGCAGATCGCCGCAACACCTCCCACTCGATCTTTGCAGTGTAACCTGGAAAGATCGCACCTCTCAGGCGAGCTGGTCTCCCCTGACCTGATCCTCCGCCGGGATGAGGACGACAAGGCGTCGGACGTCTCGATGCAGTATGGTGCCCTGGAAGTCCTTCTCCTTAGACCTGGACTCTTTAACGACAGGGTTTGGAGTCTTCACCTGAACGCACCCACTTGGAGAGACTTTCACGTGGACATCTCGGACAATGCCTTTGGGATCTGCGTTCACACTGACAACTCTTGCTAGCTTGAACTGACCCCTCAGTGCATTTTGGTCGCAGAGCCACACTATGTCTCCAATGGCAGCATTTCTTTCAGCAGTATGCCATTTACTGCGGATGAACAGGTTTGGACCTGCGAGTTGGCTCCAGGACTTCCAAAAGTAGCTGACTTGCATTTGAATCTCTTGCAGCCTTTTGAAGGGGTAAGTTGTGTAGTCGAATGTTTTGAAATCTCCACTTTGTGTGGCTCGACCAAGCAACAGGGTGTTTGGAGTGATGTATTGGATGCCGTCCTCACGGCACTGGACTCTAGCGTCGATAGGCCTTTCGTTGGCAAGGTTGGCGGCCAGCTTGAGTACAGTCAGGAATTCACTGAAGGCAAGGCCTTCTCCTCTACCAAGGCTTTGTAGAGCTCTTTTGGTGATCTTGACAGCAGCTTCGGCGGCACCGTTTCGGTGAGGTGAATCGGCTGGAAGGATTCTCCACATCCAGTCGGTCCCATTCCTGGCAGCATATTCTTCTAGTGATCCTTTGTTTTGTCGTCTCAGGTAACTGTACATCTCTTCAAGGACAGGTTTTGCTCCAATAAAGTTCGTACCTGGATCGGACCAGATCTTCTGAGGATGGCCTCGGACAGAAGTGAACCTCTGGTAAGCAAGTAGAAAGCTCTCCGTTGTTAGCGTGTTTGCCAGTTCGACATGGATGGCTCGGCTGGACATGCAGCAGAAGAGCACGCCCCATACTTTCATGCTCACCCTCCTCTTGACATCATCCTTCACTTGGTACGGTCCGAACAGGTCGACAGATGTGAATTGAAATGGTGCAGCCGGATTCGATCTCTCCTCAGGCAAGTTTCCCATTATTTGCTGGCAGGTCTTTGCTTTTGCTTTCTTGCACACGACACACTTGTCAACAACTTTTTGGGCAATAATTCTTCCTTTGATGACCCATGCTTTCTTTCGCATCCGCAGTGTAGTTCCTGCCACTCCTTCATGTCCCTCACTGTGTGCTTCCCGGGCTAGGAGGGTGGAGATCCAGGCCTGGAACGGTAGCAGGGGAACAGCTCTGTGGTCTTCTCTGAAGGTCTGGATCCTGCCACCACACATCAGGAGTCCGCTTGTTTGGTCCTTGTAAACAACCAGTCTGTCTGTTGTTGTGTTTGGAAAGTGTACGCCCTCCTGTGCTGCCAAGCATAGGTCTCTGAACACATCTTCTCTTTCGTTCACAGTGATGACACCAGATGAAGGTACTGCCTCCCACTTTTCTTTATCGCCGGGGCACAGGAATTTCTTTACTGCTCTCCAAGTCCATACTATTGTCCCGACCAGCCGTCTTAGATTGCTGAAGCGCCTTTCGTCCAGTAGCTTTTGGACTGCTGCTGCTGCAGGTGGTCTTCTGAATCTGGACTCTGTTTCTTGGACTCTTTTTGGGTCCTGTGCTTTCTGTTGACTTCGGGTGAGTACGGCGACAAATGTTTTCTTCTGTATTTTTGTGATATTGTCTCTTGCTTGTGCGGCGACGTCTTTGGCTGATTTCTTCGGCCACTCACTTTCAGGAAGTCGAAGGAACTTTGGACCTGACTGCCACTCGGATTCCTCAGTTAAGTCATTTGGACTGGCCCCTCTGGTTATGATATCTGCAATGTTCTCGGGCCCTGGAATCCACCACCAGTCTTGGACATTTGTGCTGCTTTGGATCTCGCCGACTCGGTTGGCAAAGAAGGTCTGGTAACCATAACTCTCCCGCTGGATTGCGCCTAGGACGGTCTGACTGTCGACGAGATGGTACCACTTCTCAACATCGATTCGGCAGTGTCTCTGGAAGTAGTTCTTCAACCGGGCGGCAAAGACTGCTCCACACATCTCCGCCTTCACAGGGTCACCCTTGTGGTCGAGAGGGGTCAGCTTGGCCTTAGATTCAACTAGCCTCACAACAACACCATGGCTGCAGCTCCAGCGTAGGTACAGCACAGCGCCATATGCGTGCTCACTGCCATCAGAGAAGGTGATGCCACTTGGTTTTGCACGTGGATTTGGTGGTGTCAGGGGTCTGGTGAATCTGAGTTGGCTCAGCTCTGCATAGTCTTCTAGGAGCTTTATGGCATCTTCTCTGAGTCCTTTGGAAAAGGCGGCATCCCAGGTGTCTTCTATGCAGTACATGACTTTTGCTTCTTGAAAAGCTCTTCGGATGAGGATGGCTCCCTTCTGCTTTGCAGGAGCCACGAGGCCGAGTGGATCATAGAGACCAGAGACTTGGCTCAACAGTTCTCTTCTGGTGAATGGATCTGGGGTTTGTCTTCTTACTTCATCTCTCAGTAAGTCCTGACCAAGGCGCATTTTCCTCTTCTTCTTGGAGAAGTTCACTGCAACCATGACATGTAGTGTGTCATCCTCAATGGTGTAACCAAGGCCGAGGGCTTTGTTATCCTCTTCAGTGAGCTGGTTTGGCAGGATCATGGTCTTTGACTCCATCTTCTCACCTCTCGGCCCTTTCCTCCCACTTTGATCGGAGTAGACCCAGGGCTTCATGATGAATCCTCCAGCTTTAAGGATCTGTTCGATGTTGGATGTGAGGAGTTTGAGGTGCTGGAGGTTGTTGTGAGAGGTCAGGATATCATCCACATATGCATCTTCCTCTATCACACGTTTCTCTTCTTTGAAGTGTTTGAATGAAGGCAAGTTGGCGGTCTCTCTCATGGCGACTTGGGCTATGCAACCAGCAGGTTTGTCTCCCATGTTGACCCTTGTTATGGCGAAGTCTTCTATTTCAGCCTTTTCAGTGTCACGCCACAGGAACCTGTGCAGGTGGACCTCTCTCTCTTCCAACCAGACAGAGTTGTACATCTTGCGGATGTCACCGAGGGCAGCAAAGACACCAGCTCGGAACCTCAGTAGGACAGCTCTGATTGGGTTCAGGACGTCAGGACCTTTGATTAGTATGTCGTTCAAACTCAGGCCTCTGTACTTCTGGCTGCTGTTCCATACTAGCCTCACTGGGGTGGAGACTGAATGTGGATTTGGTGCAATCAGGTGACTTATGTACCACACTGGCCCAGTCCAACTCTGCAGAACCTCTTTGGATAGCTTCACTGCAGCTTTGCGATGAAGCATTTCATGGACTTGTGACATGTAGGCTGTCTTCAACTCCGGTTCCTTTGCCAACTGCTTCTCTGTCCTGAGGAATGTGGCTTCAACCGCTCTCCTGTTGTTGGGTAGAGATGCTGGATCTTCTGTCCAGGGATACTTGGCATGCCAGTGGGGATCAGGGCTGTGATGGTCTCCATTCACATACATCAACCCGTTCTTCACTATCTCCATCTCTCTTTCTTCAGCCAGTGTCATTTCTTTTCCCCCGGGTTGGCAATTCCCACAGCGACATCCTCCACATCTTGGCTCACAAGCAGCTCCAATACTTTCCCACTTCCACCACTTCAGAAAGTCTCTGCTGCTAGTGGCTGTATTGGACTGGGTGTGGGGCTTGTCGGGAGACTGGCAGGAGATTGGATCTCTACAGATGAGTTCACTGTATTTGACTGCTGCAGTTCTCATGGATCTTGCGAAGTGTGTCTTTGATGTGTGGGCCATTAAGGTGACTTCTTCAAAGAGGTCCGGGTGTGTGCCTCCGATCGTCTTGCCGAGGGGGCCGTCCCAGAGCACAAGGTTGCCAACAGAACGAACCTTCTGGGGTACTAGCTGGCCTTCCTTGTGGCTGATCAGGAGTTGCACCTCTTTGGGTCTAGCAAGGTCTCTTAGGGGAACATCTGGGAAGATTTTCTGTAGCTTAATAGCTGGAACATGTCTGTGAAACTCTGCAATCTTATCAAGGCCATAGCAGATTAGTTGATGTGACCTGAGGGTCCCTCTCGGAGTGTTGACCCGAATCTTGAGGAGGTAGCGCTTAGTTGCAACAGACACCTTCATCCCTCCAACGCCGTAAACCACCAGTGTCACATCTTCACCTCTCAGGTTCAACTTGCTGGCAGCTCTATGTGTTATATAGTTCGTGTCTGATGCCAGGTCGATGAGGGTCCCAATTCTCTGTCCATCGTTGGCAGTGACATCAAAGAGCATCAGGATCACTGGATACTCATGCAAGCCATTTTCCTCTAGAAGACCTCTTTCAACTGCTGTGGTGTTGTATGCTCTGGATGTGACGTTGCAGAAGGTGTCTCGACACTGCTGCGCCAGCTCAGGGGTAAGCCTGGATAGGAAGTCTTTTTGAGCTTCGGTGTATCTTTTCCCCTCAGCTCTCACTGGACTGGATTTAGGTGTTCTTTGGGACTGGGGTCTGGCAACTGGACAGAGAAGGTAATGGTGTTGGTCTTTGCACTCTGGGTTCCCGCACAGATACGTGGTGTTTCTGCAGGGGTCGCTGCTGTGGACCTCGAGACATCTCTTGCAGGCACCGAGCTGTTGTGCTGCATCCCTCTTCTCCGATGGCTTTAGGTTGATCCTAAACCTTCTGCAGAAATAGAGTCTTCTTCTGTGCTTTGGGTCACCACAAATGATGCAGCCTGCTGTTTCACTGCTGGACTTGGCTGACTTTGTTCTGGCATACTTGATGAGCTTAGCCTGCTCCTTGGCGGGTTCAAAGACGTTGCTCAGTTGATCTAGTTGCTCATATATAGATTCTTGGGACTTTAGGAATGTGATGAGCTTGTCGAAGCGGTTCTGGGGGTTAACAGTGTTTCCTCTGTCAGCAGCATAGGTGAGCCAGTCTTTCTTCAGAGTTTCTGGGAGTTTGCTCTCGATGGATCTAATCACCAGTGGGTTCTTTAAGGCGTCTGCATTATCCAGTTCGTTTAGATCATAAAGGGCCTTTTCCACAGTTTGGATGAGCTCTACGATTTTCCTTGGATGGCCGCTCCTGGCTGATGGTCTTGCTTGTAGCTCTTCTATGATCTCAAGAGCAATGCTGGCTTGGTTCCCAAACCGGTTTTCCAGGACTCTGAAGATCTCATCTGCTGAGCTGTACGTTGACAGACGTAGTTTCCTGGCCACCTTTTCATCAAGGCTATCCAGTAGTTGGAATTTCTTAACCTCTGAAGATCCGGTTGGTTCACCTTGCTTCTGCAGAGCCTCCCATTCCTTCCTCCATCTGTAGTAGTTTCGCTGGTTGCCGGCAAACTTTGGTAAGGCTGTGGCCTTTAGCTTTATCGCTGCCACTGGAGCTGAGCTGCGGGCTGAGATGGGCTGGGGTCCAGCGTCTTTCTTTATACTTGCTGCTTGGATGAGGGGGGCCTTCTGTGACACCAGCTTGGGAAGGACCACCTCGAGCTCTCTTAAACGGTAATCAAAGTCCTTTTTCTCGGCAAGCGGAGCCCAGTGGTTCCAGTTCTGGTGCGCTTCCTTTGCCTTGTCCACCAACTTCTGTAGGTGGGTCAGCATGAACTCACAAGCCTCCAGAGTTGTGTCTGGCTGGAAGGAGACGTTCCTGAATTCGGCCTCTGCAACTTGTAGAGCCAGGGAAAGTTCCTTTTCTCCATATGTGGTCCAGAGCGTCTCTCGGATTAGGAGTTTGACTTCTTTCGTCTTCTGCTCACATTCTTTCTCCGTCTTTGCTATGTCGGCTTTCTGGGGGTCGCTCAGCTCCTCAGCGTCTGCCATGTAAGCGGCTTCCACTTCTTCGTTTGCCTCGAAGACACGAGAGCTCTCTAGCATCAGCTTCTTGAAGTTCTCCTGTAACTCCTCCTTAGACATCTCTATGTAGGTTCTCGTAATGTTGTTGGCAAGGCGGGAGAACTGTCTCTTAGCTGTGGTCCTCTCCACTTTCAGTTCATCTGTTAGCTTTGGATCAGCCATCTTGCTCTCTTTGGCTGACAGACAGCAGTCTTTGTCCTCCAGGCCCCAGGTGGAGTGTCCTCCCTCTCGGTGGTGGCCGCAAGTGGAGTCTTTTGCTGGTCACAGACGGTTTTTCACTGTCAGGTGTATTTATAACGACATGGCTTCCCACACTTGAAAAGGAAGGACTCGATGAGGCTCAGGATTTCACTCGTATTTCAGTTTATTAACTGGAATCTTGGAAGGTGAAAAACCGTTAAACACACAAGAATAAAAGCTTTTAAATAAAATACAGCATTTTGCAACAAACAAAGTAAGTACATTAACTCAGGTATTTTATAAAGGTAAGTACATTTTTAACATTAATTAATACACATTAACCAGCATTTCACTTAACTTAATTAACTTAGATTAATAAGGTAAATTAGGCATTAAATAAACAGAAATATAGTTCACATGTTAGAACCATCTACTTTTAAAGCAACGTGTTTTACCTTAAGTTTTAGCCTAAATTATTTTATACAGACTTTAGACATGAATTTCTACAACAAGTTTAACTTGACACTTCTCTATTAATTCATATGAAATCAAGCATTTTAAACCAATATTACTGTAGTTTTTAACATAAACACTTTTAACAGAAATACTATTTTTATACATGAATTAAATGTTTTACTTTGCCTTTTAATAAAGCAAAATCCACTCTCTATATTAATATACTTCAAATTACATTTACAAGGCTTTAAGCGCCCTAATTGCCCATTTCTTGTCTCTACAAGTAAAACAAATATTTGTGGTGAATAAGATAAAGAAAAGAAACAAAATAAGCACCAATTGTACCTTATTTAACAGTTCAATTATCTAAATAAACATTCTTCTGAAGTTGAGCTCTGCCATCAATCACAGCGCATAAACTTCAACAGTCGGATCATGATTAAACAGTCCAGTGGAAAGAGGTGAGCTCACCGGTAGTCCGTTTGGTTTGAGTCCTTTTTCCCATGCGTTTGTGAAGTGCTTTCGTGGTTTTAGTGATCGTCTCTGTCTCTGCTGCTCTCAGCTCCGTCCTGCACACTGAATGAAACGGGTGCATTTGTTTGCTTTGTCCTGTCTGCGCTGCTCATCAGTCTGATTGTGCTCACCTGCTGGAGAGCGCACCTGGTGAGGCGCGCCGCGGAGCAGCGCTTCTGCTGTGACGCGCATGCAGCGCTTCTGCTGTGACACGCATGCAGCGCTTCTGCTGTGACGCGCATGCAGCAGCACAGCCGCTGTCACACACACACCTTCAGCCGCACCTCCAGGCAGATCGCCGCAACAAACAATAAAGGTGAAGCTATAAACACTGAAGTGCTGCTATGCAAGGAGTGCTTTAAAACATGGCTAGCTAGCTAACAGATAACGTCCATCCGCAGTCGGCAATGTTTTAGCTACTTCTAAATCACTAATCCTCGCCTCCATGGCAACAAATAAACTATGTTTCTTAAATGTATCCTTCCTGCAGAACTAGGAATAGCCAAACATGCCTCACTACACAACGTAGGAGGATACAATAGCTAACCGCTAACAGCAAGCTAGCTCTAATGAATGTAAACAAATGCCATGGGTGGATCTACACAGACATCAACTGTAACGATACCAAGTACAAGAGCCCTATGTAGTCAATAATACAATGATTACATCAATATTTTTACTATCACAAAATCTTTTGTCATTGTTTTATTGTTTATAAAGCCAGGAAATACATATGTCTCTGGGCACAAAATAACTTTTAAGTATGACCCAGTAACTACTTGGTATTAGATTGATACCAAAATGTATAGTACCACCCAAAACTTATGTAAAGTATCCAAACAACAGAAGAATAAGTGCTTTTTACATTTTAACAGAACTGTAGACTGAACATGTTAAAACAGAAAATAGAAAAATATTAACAGTAAATGAACAAGTAGATTAATAATTAAAGTTCTACCGCTTGTTCCTCATAACTTTGACAAAATAATAGAATGGGAAATGACACAATATGTTTCTGCATACGCCAGCAGCCAAATTAGAAGCCTTTGTTTGCTTACTTACTACTAAAAGAGTAGTTGTTTAGTATGTTCAGTATTTTATCTAAGGCCAAAATTGTTCTTCGATTGCAATAAGAAACATCTTTAATTTACCCTAAGATTTTTTTTTGTGGTCCCCTTTATTTTGAAAATGATCGAAATACATTCTGGTACCAGTACCAAAATATTGGTACCAGCACAACCGTGCAATGTACAGACATACATATACACATACTGTACATATACATTCACTGTACAAGCACACATATACACATACTGTACATATACATTCACTGTACAAGCACACATATACACATACTGTACATATACAAGTACATATGCATACATACACTCATGCACATAATCACGTTTCATCAAACATATATTAATGTTGTTGCCCTAGGGTAAACTGGGTAACACATGGCACACTGACAAAGCTTAACCTATAGTTACTATAACAATCTACAAGGTTAATATAGGTTGCTTCTCTTTCTTCCCCTCCATTTTTCTGCATTCTTTCGTATCTCTAGTTATCATGACGTTATGTATTGTTGCATTTGAACAATTGTATTGTTGATAATAAAGGTAAATTATTGGTATTGTTCATTATCAATAGCGCTATTTCTATTGGTATTCGTATTTCTCCATTTGTAGTGTAACAATGCTCATTGTCATTTCTGTATTATTTTTTATTTTCGCTAACTGCTTATTTGCTATTACTTTTACCATCATATTTGTACATGTCGTATTTGCTGATGTTGCTCTGTTGTTGTTGTTGTTGTTGTTGTTGTTGTGTTTGCTGTTGTTGTTTTTGTCTCTCTGTCTAATCCCCCTCTTGTCCCCACAATTCCCCCCTCTGTCTTCCTTTTTCTCTCTTTCTATCCCCTCCTGCTCCGGCCCGGCTGCACCAAATGAAAATATAAATACATTTAATAAAGTCAAATACAAATAAGGCAACAAGAGAAGTATCCTACACTTCTCTTTTGTAAAGTCAATCTGAACAGCCGATATGGGCATCTACATCTACTATATGATCATCTACATCTACTATATGATCATCTACATCTACTATATGATCATCTACATCTACTATATGATCATCTACATCTACTATATGATCATCTACATCTACTATATGATCATCTACATCTACTATATGATCATCTACATCTACTATATGATCATCTACATCTACTATATGATCATCTACATCTACTATATGATCATCTACATCTACTATATGATCATCTACATCTACTATATGATCATCTACATCTACTATATGATCATCTACATCTACTATATGATCATCTACATCTACTATATGATCATCTACATCTACTATATGATCATCTACATCTACTATATGATCATCTACATCTACTATATGATCATCTACATCTGCTATATGATCATCTACATCTACTATATGATCATCTACATCTACTATATGATCATCTACATCTACTATATGATCATCTACATCAACTATATGATCATCTTCATCTACTATATGATCATCTACATCTACTATATGATCATCTACATCAACTATATGATCATCTACATCTACTATATGATCATCTACATCTACTATATGATCATCTACATCTACTATATGATCATCTACATCAACTATATGATCATCTACATCTACTATATGATCATCTACATCTACTATATGATCATCTACATCTACTATATGATCATCTACATCTACTATATGATCATCTACATCTGCTATATGATCATCTACATCTACTATATGATCATCTACATCTGCTATATGATCATCTACATCTACTATATGATCATCTACATCTACTATATGATCATCTACATCTACTATATGATCATCTACATCTACTATATGATCATCTACATCTACTATATGATCATCTCTGCTATATGATCATCTACATCTACTATATGATCATCTACATCTGCTATATGATCATCTACATCTACTATATGATCATCTACATCTACTATATGATCATCTACATCTACTATATGATCATCTACATCTACTATATGATCATCTACATCTACTATATGATCATCTACATCTACTATATGATCATCTACATCTACTATATGATCATCTACATCTACTATATGATCATCTACATCTACTATATGATCATCTACATCTACTATATGATCATCTACATCTACTATATGATCATCTACATCTACTATATGATCATCTACATCTACTATATGATCATCTACATCTACTATATGATCATCTACATCTACTATATGATCATCTACATCTACTATATGATCATCTACATCTACTATATGATCATCTACATCTACTATATGATCATCTACATCTACTATATGATCATCTACATCTACTATATGATCATCTACATCTGCTATATGATCATCTACATCTACTATATGATCATCTACATCTACTATATGATCATCTACATCTACTATATGATCATCTACATCAACTATATGATCATCTTCATCTACTATATGATCATCTACATCTACTATATGATCATCTACATCAACTATATGATCATCTACATCTACTATATGATCATCTACATCTACTATATGATCATCTACATCTACTATATGATCATCTACATCAACTATATGATCATCTACATCTACTATATGATCATCTACATCTACTATATGATCATCTACATCTACTATATGATCATCTACATCTACTATATGATCATCTACATCTGCTATATGATCATCTACATCTACTATATGATCATCTACATCTGCTATATGATCATCTACATCTACTATATGATCATCTACATCTACTATATGATCATCTACATCTACTATATGATCATCTACATCTACTATATGATCATCTACATCTACTATATGATCATCTCTGCTATATGATCATCTACATCTACTATATGATCATCTACATCTGCTATATGATCATCTACATCTACTATATGATCATCTACATCTACTATATGATCATCTACATCTACTATATGATCATCTACATCTACTATATGATCATCTACATCTACTATATGATCATCTACATCAACTATATGATCATCTACATCTACTATATGATCATCTACATCTACTATATGATCATCTACATCTACTATATGATCATCTACATCAACTATATGATCATCTACATCTACTATATGATCATCTACATCTACTATATGATCATCTACATCTACTATATGATCATCTACATCTACTATATGATCATCTACATCTGCTATATGATCATCTACATCTACTATATGATCATCTACATCTACTATATGATCATCTACATCTACTATATGATCATCTACATCTACTATATGATCATCTACATCTACTATATGATCATCTACATCTACTATATGATCATCTACATCTACTATATGATCATCTACATCTACTATATGATCATCTACATCTACTATATGATCATCTACATCTACTATATGATCATCTACATCTACTATATGATCATCTACATCTACTATATGATCATCTACATCTACTATATGATCATCTACATCAACTATATGATCATCTACATCTACTATATGATCATCTACATCTACTATATGATCATCTACATCTACTATATGATCATCTACATCTACTATATGATCATCTACATCAACTATATGATCATCTACATCTACTATATGATCATCTACATCTACTATATGATCATCTACATCTACTATATGATCATCTACATCTACTATATGATCATCTACATCTACTATATGATCATCTACATCTACTATATGATCATCTACATCTACTATATGATCATCTACATCTACTATATGATCATCTACATCTACTATATGATCATCTACATCTACTATATGATCATCTACATCTACTATATGATCATCTACATCTACTATATGATCATCTACATCTACTATATGATCATCTACATCTACTATATGATCATCTACATCTACTATATGATCATCTACATCTGCTATATGATCATCTACATCTACTATATGATCATCTACATCTACTATATGATCATCTACATCTACTATATGATCATCTACATCAACTATATGATCATCTTCATCTACTATATGATCATCTACATCTACTATATGATCATCTACATCAACTATATGATCATCTACATCTACTATATGATCATCTACATCTACTATATGATCATCTACATCTACTATATGATCATCTACATCAACTATATGATCATCTACATCTACTATATGATCATCTACATCTACTATATGATCATCTACATCTACTATATGATCATCTACATCTACTATATGATCATCTACATCTGCTATATGATCATCTACATCTACTATATGATCATCTACATCTGCTATATGATCATCTACATCTACTATATGATCATCTACATCTACTATATGATCATCTACATCTACTATATGATCATCTACATCTACTATATGATCATCTACATCTACTATATGATCATCTCTGCTATATGATCATCTACATCTACTATATGATCATCTACATCTGCTATATGATCATCTACATCTACTATATGATCATCTACATCTACTATATGATCATCTACATCTACTATATGATCATCTACATCTACTATATGATCATCTACATCTACTATATGATCATCTACATCAACTATATGATCATCTACATCTACTATATGATCATCTACATCTACTATATGATCATCTACATCTACTATATGATCATCTACATCAACTATATGATCATCTACATCTACTATATGATCATCTACATCTACTATATGATCATCTACATCTACTATATGATCATCTACATCTACTATATGATCATCTACATCTGCTATATGATCATCTACATCTACTATATGATCATCTACATCTACTATATGATCATCTACATCTACTATATGATCATCTACATCTACTATATGATCATCTACATCTACTATATGATCATCTACATCTACTATATGATCATCTACATCTACTATATGATCATCTACATCTACTATATGATCATCTACATCTACTATATGATCATCTACATCTACTATATGATCATCTACATCTACTATATGATGTGCCTGAGAAGCTGGACAGGACACAAAAAAAGAAAAAGTATCGAAATACATTCTGGTACCAGTACCAAAATATTGGTATCAGCACAACCATGCAATCTTAATTGTATATACAGTCACGATCAAAAGTGTACATACACTTGTAAAGAACATAATGTCATGGCTGTCTTGAGTTTCCAATACTTTCTACAACTCATATTTTTTTGTGATGTAGTGATTGGAGCACATACTTTTTGGTCACAAAAAACATTCATGAAGTTTGGTTCTTTTATGAATTTATTATGGGTCTTCTGAAAATTTGACCAAATCTGCAGAGTCAAAAGTTACAGCAATGTTAATATTTGGTTACAATTCCCTTGGCAAGTTTCACTGCAATAAGGCACTTTTGGTTGCCCTCCACAAGCTTCTGGTTGAATTTTTGACCACAGAAGCTTGTGGATGGCTACCAAAAGCTCCTTATTGCAGTGAAACTTGCCAAGGCACATCTAACCAAATATTAACATTGCTGTATGTATACTTTTGACCCAGCAGATTTGGTCACATTTTCAGAAGACCCATAATAAATTCATAAAAGAACCAAACTTCATGAATGTTTTTTGTGACCAACAAGTATGTGCTCCAATCACTCTATCACAAAAAAATAAGAGTTGTAGATATTATTGGAAACTCAAGACAGCCATGACATGATGTTCTTTACAAGTGTATGTCAACTTTTGATTGCGACTGTATATGTTAACTGTATATATATTGTTCTAATTTACAAGTGAAACTCAAAAAATTTGAATATCGTGCAAAAGTTCATTCATGTCAGCAATTCAACTTAAAATGTGAATAATATAATATGTGATATAAACTCATTAGATCCAACGTGTGATACAGTTGTGGTCAAAAGTTGACATACACTTGTAAAGGACATCATGTCATGGCTGTCTTGAGTTTCCAATCATTTCTACAACTCTTTTTTTTTGTGGTAGAGTGATTGGAGCACATACTAGTTTGTCACAAAAACGTTCATGACGTTTGGTTCTTTTATGAATTTATTATGGATCTACTGAAAATGTAACCAGATCTGCTGGGTCATAAGTATACATACAGCAATGTTAATATTTGGTTACATGTCCCTTGGCAAGTTTCACTGCAATAAGGTGCATTTGGTAGCCATCCACAAGCTTCTGGCAAGCTTCTGGTTGAATTTTTGACCACTCCTCTTGACAAAATTGGTGCAGTTCCGATACATTTGTTGGTTTTCTGACATGGACTTGTTTCTTCAGCATTGGCTTTGGCAAAGCCATTCTAAAACGTTAATTCTAGCCTGATTTAGCCATTATTTTACCACGTTTGATGTGTGTTTAGGGTCATTGTCCTGTTGGAACACCCAACTGCGCCCAAGACCCAACAGGCCCAGAGCATAATACTACCACCACCATGCTTGACAATAGGAATGGTGCTCCTGGGTATTGTGGCCAAACAGCTCAATTTTTGTTTCATCTGACCACATAACTTTCTTCCAGAAGGTCTTATCTTTGTCCATGGGATGTCAGATGAAACACAAATTGAGCTGTTTGGCCACAATACCCAGCAATATGTTTGGAGGAGAAATGTGAGCCCTTTAATCAAGCCTACCGTCAAGCATTTTGGTGGTAGTATTATGCCCTGGGCCTGATTGGCTGGCAATGGAACTGGTGCTTTACAGAGAGTAAATGGGACAATGAAAAAGGAGTTTTACTTCCAAATCCTTCATGACAACCTAAAATCATCAGCCCGGAGGTTGGGTCTTGGGCTTGTGGATGGCTACCAAAAGTGCCTTATTGCAGTGAAACTTGCCAAGGGACATGTAACAAAATATTAACATTGCTGTATGTATACTTTTGACTCTGTAGATTTGGTCAAATTTTCAGAAGACCCATAATAAATTCATAAAAGAACCAAACTTCATGAATGTTTTTTTTGTGGAAAACAAGTATGTGCTCCAATCACTCTATCACAAACAAATAAGAGTTGTAGAAATGATTAGAAACTCAAGACAGCCATGACATGATGTTCTTTACAAGTGTATGTAAACTTTTGACCACCACTGTATGTATTGTGTATTGTATTGTGTATAAGTATTCATAAGCCATAAGAATCAGAATCAGAATCAGAATCAGAATCAGAATCAGAATCAGCTTTATTGTCATTACGCAGGGTAACGAGATTGAGGCCATTCCATACAGTGCGATAAAACAAATGTACACTCTATACAGTGGGTGAAATGAATATGTACATGAATATCTACATGAAACAGGGTGGTTAGTGGAATGGGTTATTGCACCGAAGAGAAGGCAGTTGTGAGGGTCAATGGGGAAGTCTGTTCACGGTGGTTATAGCCCTGGGGAAGAAGCTGTTCTTAAACCTGTTCGTCCTGGTTTTAATGCACCTGTAGCGCTTCCCAGAGGGCAGCAGGTGGAACAGGTCAGAGCCAGGGTGGATGCTGTCCTTGATGATGGCACTGGCTCTGTTGAGGCAGCGGGAGGTGTAGATGTCCATCAGAGAGGGGAGAGGGCGGCCGATGATCTTCTGAGCCGTCTTGACCACTCTTTGCAGCCTCTCCCTGTCTGCTGCAGTGCAGCTGCCGTACCATACTGTAATACAGTAGGTCAGCAGGCTCTCGATGGACGAGCGGTAGAAGGTCAGCAGCAGGTCAGGCTTCAGGTTGTACTTCCCGAGGACTCTTAGGAAGTGTAGCCGCTGCTGAGCCTTCTTGATGATTGATGTGGTGTTGACTGTCCAGGAAAAGTCGTTAGAGATGTGGACTCCAAGGTACCTGAAGGTGTGGACCCCCTCCACACGCTCGCCGTTGATGTAGAGGGGGGCAGGGTCGGTGCTGCTCCTCCTGAAGTCGATGATGATCTCTCTGGTCTTGCTGGTGTTGAGAGCGAGGTTGTTCTCCGAAGACCAGGCCGTCAGCTTCAGGACTTCCTCCCTGTAGGCAGCCTCGTCACCCCTGGAGATGAGCCCGACCACTGTGGTATCGTCAGCAAACTTGACGATAAGGATGTCACTGTGGGCTGGACTGCAGTCATGGGTGTAGAGCAGACATGGGCATTCTGCGGCCCGCGGGCCACATCCGGCCCCCTGTGCGTCCCTGTCCGGCCCGCGTGAGGCCAATCATAAAATACAAAATAAACAAAATATATGCAGCGCACCAAATCAAACCCATCTGAATTCTAAACAAAATAAACACATTTATTCTGTGTAATTTTGCAATGCAACTCTGAGTGACAGTGACAACAAGCGGCCCTAATGGTGTTCGTCAACACCGTTCAATTGAACACCGTTCAATTATTGTAATGTCTATCGAGATGCTTCGAGGCCAGGAATTATATTGATCACTTTATTGAGCAAAACTGTTTATATTCGGCCATAACCACACCAAAAACATGAGTAAAACACTTCTATCTCGAAAAACTAGTCATTTTCTGCCGTACAAACCAGGCCAAAAGCAACTTGTCATCTGTCACCAACACGCATAGCACTAAACCACTGGTGTGTTTATGGCCACACAAAAAGTCGGACAACTCAAACACCACACAAAGTTACACTATGACTCCTCAGTCATACGTGTGCTTATTTTACTGTCATTTATTATTAATGTTAATTTATTGATATTAATCATGGAATCCTATGCTTACATTTCATTGTGCAACATGAGGATGTTTAAGGGGAACTAAATGTGATCTCTGAAAGGGGTACAAATGATTTCCAAAGCAGTGCTTTTGGTATAAAGTTAAGTTAGGTTAAATGAAAGTATTATTATTATCATTATTATTATTTATCTTATGGTATATATCAAAAATAATATTGAGCAAAATTTAATTGAAATATTGTCGATGTGGCCCTCCAGCAGTGCTCGGGTTGCTCATGCGGCCCCCGGTAAAAATTAATTGCCCACCCCTGGTGTAGAGGCAGTAGAGGAGGGGGCTCAGCACACAGCCCTGTGGGGAGCCGATGCTCAGCGTGCGGGTGGATGAGAGGTGGGGGCCAAGTCTCACATTCTGGGGTCGGTCCGTTAGGAAGTCCCTTATCCAGGCATTTGTGAGAGGGGGGAGGCCAAGAGTGTCCAGTTTATTGCAGAGTCTGTCCGGGATTATTGTATTGAAGGCAGAACTATAATTCACAGAGAGCATCCGGACGTAGCTCTGCTGCTGCTCCAGGTGGTTCAGAGCAGAATGGAGAGCAACAGCGATGGCGTCCTCTGTGGATCTGTTCGCCCGGTATGCGAACTGGTGGGGGTCAAAGTCTGGAGGGATATGGTCCTTGATGTGCTGGAGAACCAGTCTCCCGAAGCACTTCATGATTACCGGAGTGAGGGCCACTGGTCGGTAATCATTTAGGCTGGTGATGGGAGACTTCTTCGGCACCGGGATTATTGTAGATGACTTCAGGCAGGATGGGATGACTGCCTGAGCCAGGGAGAGGTTGAAGATCCTGGCGAGGGGGGGAGCGAGCTGGTGGGCGCACGCCTTGAGCACCTTTCCAGGTACTCCGTCTGGTCCGGCAGCCTTCCTGGGGTTCACAGCCAGGAGCACTCGTCTGACACTGTGCTCCTGTACAGTGAGTGGAGTGGTGCCGGAGCCCCGTGGGGGCGGGGGCAGGGCTGGAGCAGATGAGTGTCGCTGGGGGGTTTCGAAACGGGCAAAGAAACAGTTAAGCTCCTCTGCCAGTGTCGCACTCTGATCCGCAGTTGTCACATCGCGGCCTCTGTAGTTCGTGATAAGCAATAATAATCAAAATAATATCAAAAAAGGCTTGCAAAATCTTGACAGCCTATGTCATATATTGGTTCCACCTGGTAAATCTAGGTGCTAGAATATAAAAAACCTTTGCGCAATATTCAAAATTTCTGCATGTCTGTGGGTAGACTCAATATGGAAGCACTAAAAACTACAACACGGGTGGCGGGGAGAATACGCAGTCCAAGTGGAGGCACATAAATAAAACGACGCATCCTAAAGAGACGGTCAGAAAGCGGCCTTAAGACAGTCTATAAAACATAATTATAGACTGTAATAAATTATGACCAAAGAACCACCATTATCTAATGTATGTATGTCATGTAATGTAGAACACAAGGAACTGTTTTCAATGTAGAAAAACATCATCATTTGACCCCTGTAATGAGTAAATCAGACAGCGTAATCCATTTATTTTGTGCTTCTGTCTTCACGGAAATGCAGAATATATGATGAGTATAAGAACGTCCACAATACTGGGAGGAGGAGATACAAAAACAACCATTTAGTCCTCGCAATGTGATTTATCAAGACTGAAACTGTTTTGCGACTGTTGTTGTGTGTCTATATTTAGCATGTTTGAAATGTGCGTGCAAACTGGCACAGCTACGCACAAATGGCTCTGAGAAAGGAGGTGATCGCACTGCAAAGAAAGACAATAGACTCACAAACCTTTGTCCTACGTCTGTGTGTGTGTCAACATATTTGGACTGACAGAAATACAAAAATAATAATGCACTTGTCATCTGTTCAGCAATGTCATTTTCCAATTGTATAGCTGCTGGATGACTTGAAAAGCTGACTAAGGCAAATTCAAATTATAGTGTCAGCCAGAGAGGATGTTTGTAATCGGCATTAGAAAGGAATTATCAAATACTTTTTCACAAAAAAACTGATCGGTGACCAATATATATATATGTATATATATATATATATATATATATACAAACCCCATTTCCATATGAGTTGGGAAATTGTGTTAGATGTAAATATAAACAGAATACAATGATTTGCTAATCATTTTCAAGCCATATTCAGTTGAATATGCTACAAAGACAACATATTTGATGTTCAAACTGATAAAACAATTTTTTTTTTGCAAATAATCATTAACTTTAGAATTTGATGCCAGCAACACGTGACAAAGAAGTTGGGAAAGGTGGCAATAAATACTGATAAAGTTGAGGAATGCTCATCAAACACTTATTTGGAACATCCCACAGGTGAACAGGCAGATTGGGAACAGGTGGGTGCCATGATTGGGTATAAAAGTAGATTCCATGAAATGCTCAGTCATTCACAAACAAGGATGGGGCGAGGGTCACCACTTTGTCAACAATTGCGTGAGCAAATTGTTGAACAGTTTAAGAAAAACCTTTCTCAACCAGCTATTGCAAAGAATTTAGGGATTTCACCATCTACGCTCCGTAATATCATCAAAGGGTTCAGAGAATCTGGAGAAATCACTGCACGTAAGCAGCTAAGCCCGTGACCTTCGATCCCTCAGGCTGTACTGCATCAACAAGCGACATCAGTGTGTAAAGGATATCACCACATGGGCTCAGGAACACTTCAGAAACCCACTGTCAGTAACTACAGTTGGTCGCTACATCTGTAAGTGCAAGTTAAAACTCTCCTATGCAAGTCGAAAACCGTTTATCAACAACACCCAGAAACGCCGTCGGCTTCGCTGGGCCTGAGCTCATCTAAGATGGACTGATACAAAATGGAAAAGTGTTCTGTGGTCTGACAAGTCCACATTTCAAATTGTTTTTGGAAACTGTGGACGTCGTGTCCTCCGGACCAAAGAGGAAAAGAACCATCCGGATTGTTATAGGCGCAAAGTTGAAAAGCCAGCATCTGTGATGGTATGGGGGTGTATTAGTGCCCAAGACATGGGTAACTTACACATCTGTGAAGGCACCATTAATGCAGAAAGGTACAGTACATACAGGTTTTGGAGCAACATATGTTGCCATCCAAGCAACGTTACCATGGACGCCCCTGCTTATTTCAGCAAGACAATGCCAAGCCACGTGTTACATCAACGTGGCTTCATAGTAAAAGAGTGCGGGTACTAGACTGGCCTGCCTGTAGTCCAGACCTGTCTCCCATTGAAAATGTGTGGCGCATTATGAAGCCTAAAATAGCAGAAGGGAGACCCCCGGACTGTTGAACAACTTAAGCTGTACATCAAGCAAGAATGGGAAAGAATTCCACCTGAGAAGCTTCACAAATGTGTCTCCTCAGTTCCCAAACGTTTACTGAGTGTTGTTAAAAGGAAAGGCCATGTAACACAGTGGTGAACATGCCCTTTCCCAACAACAGCCATGAAATTCTAAGTTAATTATTATTTGCCAAAAATATAAATAAAGTTTATGAGTTTGAACATCAAATATGTTGTCTTTGTAGTGCATTCAACTGAATATGGCTTGAAGAGGATTTGCAAATCATTGTATTCCGTTTATATTTACATCTAACACAATTTCCCAACTCATATGGAAACGGGGTTTGTATTTACATATCTCCATCCATCTATCCATCTTCTTCTGCTTATCCAAATTCGAATCGCGGGGGCAGCAGCCTAAGCAGAGAAGCCCAGACTTCTCTCCCCAGTTACTTCGTCCAGCTCTCGATCCTTAGGCGTTCCCAGGCCAGCTGGGCGACATAGTCTCTCCAACGTGTCCTGGGTCTTTCCCATGGCCTCCTACCAGTCGGACGTGCCCTAAACACCTACCCAGGGAGGCGTTCGGGTGGCATTCTGACCAGATGCCCGAACCACCTCATTTGGCTCCTCTCGATGTGGAGGAGCAGCAGCTTTACTTTGAACTCCTCCCGAATGACATAGTTTCTTACCCTATCTCTAACGGAGAGCCCCACCACCCAATGGAGGAAACTCATTTTGGCCGCTTGTACCCGTAATCTTGTCCTTTCTGTCATAACCCAAAGCTCATGACCATAGGTGAGGACAAGGATGTAGATCGACCAGTAAATTGAGAGCTTTGCCTTCCGGCTCAGCCTTTCTTCACCACGACGGGTCAATACAGGGTCCGCCTCACTGCAGACGCAACACCGATCCAACTATCTCACAATCCACTCTTCGCTCTCTCGTGAACAAGACCTCAATACTTTTTATTCAATATAATAATAAACCTGAAACCAGTGGAGTTGGCAGTTGTGTAAATGGTAAATAAAAACAGAATACAATGATTTCCAAATCCTCTTCAACTTATTTAACTTATTTGAATAGACTGCAAAGACAAGATATTTCATGTTCCAACTGAGAAACCTCATTTTTTTTGCAAATAATCATTAACTTAGAATTTAATGACAGCAACACATTGCAAAAAAGTTGGCACGGGGGCATTTTTTACTACTGTGTTACATGGCCTTTCCTTTTAACAACACTCAGTAAACGTTTGGGAAGTGAGGAGACACATTTTTGAAGCTTTTCTGGTGGAATTATTTCCCAATCTTGCTTGATGTACAGCTGTGGTTGTATTTTACGCTTCATGCGCCACACATTTTCAATGGAGACAGGTCTGGACTACAGGCAGGCCAGTCTAGTACCCACACTCTTTTACTACAAAGCCACGTTGATGTAACACGTGACTGGCATTGTCTTGCTGAAATAAGCAGGGGTGTCCATGAAAAAGACATTGCTTGGATGGCAACATATGTTGCTCCAAAACCTGTATGTACCTTTCAGCATTAATGGTGCCTTCACAGATGTGTAAGTTACCCATGTCTTGGGCACTAATACACCCCCATACCATCACACTTGCTGCCTCTTACACTTTCACCCTAGAACATGTCTTGACCACTAATACACCCCCATACCATCACACATGCTGCCTCTTACACTTTCACCCTAGAACATGTCTTGACCACTAATACACCCCCATACCATCACACATGCTGCCTTTTACACTTTCACCCTAGAACATGTCTTGACCACTAATACACCCCCATACCATCACACATGCTGCCTTTTACACTTTCACCCTAGAACATGTCTTGACCACTAATACACCCCCATACCATCACACATGCTGCCTTTTACACTTTCACCCTAGAACATGTCTTGGGCACTAATACACCCCCATACCATCATAGATGCTGGCCTTTGAACTTTGCACCTACAACAATCCGGGTGGTTCTTTTCTTCTTTGTTCTGGAGGACACGACGTCCACAGTTTGCAAAAACAATTTGAAATGTGGACTCGTCAGACCACAGAACACTTTTCCACTTTGCATCAGTCCACACCGTGCATGGCAGCTCCCGCCATCAGTGTGTGAATGTGTGTGTGAATGGGTGAATGTAGAAATAGTGTCAAAGCGCTTTGAGTTCCTTAAAAAGGTAGAAAAGCGCTATACAAGTACGACCCATTTACCATTTACCATTTACCATCTTAGATGAGCTCAGGCCCAGCGAAGCCGACGGCGTTTCTGGGTGTTGTTGATAAACGGTTTTCGACTTGCATAGGAGAGTTTTAACTTGCACTTACAGATGTAGCGACCAACTGTAGTTACTGACAGTGGTTTTCAGAAGTTATCCTGAGCACATGTGGTGATATCCTTTACACACTGATGTCGCTTTGATGCAGTACCGCCTGAGGGATCAAAGGTCAAAGGCATTCAATGTTGGTTTTCCGCCTTGCCGCTTGCATGCAGTGATTTCTCCAGATTCTTTGAACCTTTTGATGATATTATGGACAGTAGTTGGTGAAATCCCTAAATTCCCTGCAATAGCTGATTGAGAAATGTTGTTCTTAAACTGTTGGACGATTTGCTCACGCATTATTTCACAAAGTGGTGACCCTCGCCCCATCCTTGTTTGTGAATGACTGAGCATTTCATGGAATCTACTTTTATACCCAATCATGGCACCCACCTGTTCCCAATTAGCCTGTTCACCTGTGGGATGTTCCAAGTAAGTGTTTGATGAGCATTCCTCCACTTTTTCTGTCTTTTTTGCCACTTGTGCCAGCTTTTTTGAAACATGTTGCAGGCATCAAATTCCAAATGAGCTAATATTTGCAAAAAATAACAACGTTTACAAGTTTGAACGTTTTGTATCTTGTCCTTACAGTCTATTCAATTGAATATAAGTTGAAAAGGTTTTGCAAATCATTGTATTCTGTTTTTATTTACCATTTACACAACGTGCCAACTTCACTGCTTTTGGGCTTTGTAACTAAATCATGAGGTATCCAATTGTTTCCACAAGGTGTGTGCTGATTATATATATACACTAGCGTTCAAAAGTTTGGGGTCACATGTAAATGTCCTTATTTTTGAAGGAAAAGCACTGTACTTTTCAATGAAGATAACTTGAAACTAGTCTTAACTTTACAGAAATACACTCTATACATTGCTAATGTGCTAAATGACTATTCTAGCTGCAAATGTCTGCTTTTTGGTGCAATATCTACATAGGTGTATAGAGGCCCATTTCCAGCAACTATCACTCCAGTGTTCTAATGGTACAATGTGTTTGCTCATTGGCTCAGAAGGCTAATTGATGATTAGAAAACCCTTGTGCAATCATGTTCACACATCTGAAAACACTTTAGCTCGTTACAGAAGCTACAAAACTGACCTTCCTTTGAGCAGATTGAGTTTCTGGAGCATCACATTTGTGGGGTCAATTAAACGCTCAAAATGGCCAGAAAAAGAGAACTTTCATCTGAAACTCGACAGTCTATTCTTGTTCTTAGAAATGAAGGCTCAAACACTAAATTGTTTGGGTGACCCCAAACTTTTGAACGGTAGTGTATATACAGTATATCAAGACACAGGATATGGTTTGCAGAAAGCCGCAAAGGGCATTGATTGCACAGGTCCTTTTAGGAAGGGCAGGGTGTGGAAGTATCCGACTTAAAGTCTCAATTAACCAACATAAATCTCTTCCATCTGGGGTTCTCAGTCTGTCACAATGCACATGTCCTTAAACGTCCTAGGTATTTGCCTATCAAACAAGAGGAACATAATATCAAAAAACATTTCACCAGTAATGTTATCAATGGGGAAATCGTGTATGTCTCAGATTAGCGCCTGATGCACCTGCCTTGACACAGAGGAGAGCCAGACCTGAATGAGGCAGAGTTAAGAACCGTTTGTAGCTGGGCCCCACCTGGCCGCACAGCTGGTGCCACTTCAGGCTGATTGAGTAGGTTCAACGGTATGTGGCACCCCTTGATGATGCGGCCTAGGCTGGGGCGTTGTCCTCCATCCTCCACCATGCCTCCCCTGTGAGGTGCCTACCTGACAGGCGGTGCTTGAGTGACACTATATATATATATATATATATATATATAGATATATATATATATATATATATATATATATATATATATATATATATCTATATATATATATATATATATATATATAGATAAATAACTTTGTTTAGTATTTTCTGAAAAGTAGTCATTTGTTTCCAAGTATCTCTGCACATGCTGGGCTTGAACCGGCAACCACATATTCACATATTCTTTGAGCTAAAATAGCACTTCTTTTAACATTGGACTAAGGTTTTTCCCTATTTTTTAACATCCATAGGTTTGGTTTTCCAACAGAAGAGCAAAGTGGCGAAGAGAAGAGAAGTTGAGGACTCAACGGCGTCAAGTGTCCAACTCCTCCAACCATATTCCCATCAGCAGTAGTTTTAATGCCAGTGTTTACCAACCTCTACCACAAACTACAACACCAGGTACTGCTAATGACAAATACTATGCACTGCAAAATAACTCATGAATATTATAATAACACTGTGGTACCTCAGGATATGAGTTTATTTGGTTCTGTAACCGATCTCATACCTCGAAAAACTTCTATTATGTAAAAGTGTCGCCCAATGAAATTAATTCAAATGAATATAATCCGTAATTGGCCCCACCAAAAAAATGAAAAAAACAATACAATAGTTTTATAAAGTAATGTAATAAAAATATACAGCGTTTACTTTGGAGAGCGGACTTGTACGGTATCTCCTTTCAGCTGCTTTGCCGTCAAACGAACCATCAGCAGCTTATACATATTTTAATTTCATAAATGTTTGCCGTTAAGATATTATTTCAAAAGTCTTGGCTGGCATTATTGACTCATTCTGCTCCAGTATGATGCAGACTAGCAGTGCTAGTCATGTTTTTGATGATTTGTTTCTTTAATTCAATGAATATCATCTGCTTCTTCTTCTCAGCACTGTCCTTTACACTCACCTTCTTCCTACCCATTCTTGTAAAACAAAGTTATGTCCATCTCTAGTTATAAGCTAATGCTAGCAAGTTATACTGGATGTTTTAGTCGGATGTACCGACTAGCGGCGTTGAGGCTCGTAACCCGAATTTTTGCTCGTAATCTAAAGCATAACTCATATCCTGAAAAGTGGTATCCCGAGGTACCACCGTATAGGTATGAGCATGTGAAGCAACAGTGGCTGTTGGTACCCTTGCTGCACACACTATTTTCCTGCATGTCGCTCAAGAATGAGTTGGTACTAAACTTAATTTGACCTTGGCTTAAGGGTATATATTGTTTGTAACTATATCAAATACTTTGTAAGAAAAAATATTCAACACAAACAATACCACCAACCTCTTGTACAGCCAAATACTGTATTTATGGTTTTGCCTTGTAAGAATATGTTTTTGAAGTAAGCTTATTTGTAGGGATGGGAATGGATAAGATTTTTTCCGGTTCGGATTCCACTTTCGATTCTGCTTAACGATTCGGCTCTTTATCAGTTCTCTTATCCATTCTTATTTGGAAAAAAAAGAAGATGAATTAGCATCAATGTTGTTTAGTTTAGAGCTAACATGACCTTACAAAGGCAACAGTGAGGTCTTAAGAGGCACGTAGCATATAAAAAAACCTTTTGCAAATACATTTAAAAAAAAATTCAGTACAATTGAACAAAACACATGTCGGAACTACACAAGAATGTGACATTTCGTAAAAACTTTTAAGAAGCTTTGTCATCTACCTAGAAAATATACCGTGCAAAGGTTTGTTCCATTTAAGGTTAAAAAAAATGACAGACTCATACAAGATATTTCGAACCTCCTTTTGATATAATGTTGACGATCATTGCTTACAGCTTATGAAAACCTTCAATTGAAAATCTCAGAAAATGTGGTGTTGTTTTTTTCAACTGTACCATGACCATTACAATGATATTAAATAAAGGCTTGACTTACGTCACTTGGCATGTAATGACTTTATATCACATATTAGTTTCACGTTTGAAGTTGAATTGCTGACATGAATGGACTTTTTCACCATTCACGAAGACCGTTGCGTAATGACGTCATTCCCACTTGGAAGAACCGTTAAGAGGATCACTCGACAAACTGTCAAGCCATTCCAAGGAATTGATACACTAAGAACCTGTTCTTTTCACAACCGCTTTTCCATTTGTGTAATTCTTTGGACTGATCCCCTCTTTTGAAATTGTTTTTTGTATTTTTAGTGTCCTTCTCATCAGGATCTATGTTAGGGAGGTCTGACTCGGTTCTGTCAAGCAG
This sequence comes from Entelurus aequoreus, assembly GCF_033978785.1. Classification (NCBI taxonomy): domain Eukaryota; kingdom Metazoa; phylum Chordata; class Actinopteri; order Syngnathiformes; family Syngnathidae; genus Entelurus; species Entelurus aequoreus. The sequence goes on along the minus strand of NC_084754.1, from coordinate 35,245,888 downwards.
CTACAGCCTACCAGCCATGCCAAACTTTAGCATGACGGCCAGCCTACCCATGCAAGTAAGATTGTTGTGTTTAGATATTACCTACAATTGATCCCATTAAGCCCTGTGGCAGGACTATTCAACTGGACTGAATAACACCTCAGAGTTCAGTTCAAACTTGGGAGACAAACATTTTTGCAGCAAATTGAAAAACACCAGAGTGCTCCTGTTGTTTAGGGGAGTTCACCTAAGAAGCTTCCATTGTATAGTTCACCTATACAACAGGAGCACTCTGGGGGTTTTCAATTCATTTTTAAACTTTTAGACAGTGGCAGATCCTTGCATTGATGTTTTAACCTTGCTAGCAAACAGAACACAGGTGCCCAAACTTGTTATTTACATCAATGAGGTGTTTTTCAGGCGCCCATTTGAGTCTTCTTCTTTTTTGGCAGTTACACCTTTTTTCCCGTAATGGCTTTTATGTAACTACAGAGTTTCTGTAGCTTATTTACTTAAGACGCAGTCAGTGGTCATTTGTTCAACTTATTAGTTGTACTAGTGTTCCTCAAGGTTCCCCTTTTAGGTCCTCTCGGACTGCCTCTATATATATATAATGTTGCAATCTTTCATGCCAACAAAGCAAGCATTCCTGATAGTAAGACTCCACTTTTCAAAAAGCGCTAAATTGATGCTAATTGGATATGCCATATACATTTTGCTAATTAGCATTAGCGATTTTACATGTTGATTTCAACACCTCCAAATGTGGTAATGAAAACAAAAATGCACATTACAATCAAACAGCTGTTATGAAATATGTACAATACTTACACTTTGTAGAGGGTTAACAAAGATAAGACTGGCACATTCAACTGAATGGCAAAGGCTACTTCCTGACCATGGCAACACACTAGTGACAAATTGAATTGAATGCATACTTACAAATTAAACTCAGAGGTGTAAGAAAACAATAAATGTCAACTGTGGACAGCACAGTTATTATTATCAACAAATCAAAAATGTGTACCGGTAAATACTGGCATTGATTCCCAGGTACAGGGAATTGGTACAATATTGGTTCAAATGTGCAAGGTACCCAACTCCAGTCCAGATAAACATCCCCAAATGTACCAAATATGTAATTTTGTCCAACTTGGCATTAGCCTCGATATGCTCTTGCTGTGTTCTGGTGTTCATTCGTACAGTTTTAATGAAGTTGTATTCATGTGTACTTTCAGACATCTAGTCAGACATCGTACTCATGCATGCTGCCCACCAGCTCAGGTGTAAATGGAAGAAGTTATGAGACCTACACTCCTCCTCCACATATGCAAGCACACATGAACAACCAATCACTGACCTCCTCGACATCGTCAACAGGTAAACTAATGTAATAAACCCACATTATTCGCTCAGATAATATACATCTAAATAAAATGTGAATATCATGAAATAACTGTATCACTTGTTTAAATAAGAGAAAGCAACATTTTGACACTGAGTGGAATATTTCAAGCATAAATATCTTGCAAGTTTGCAAGCTTTCAGATACTGGTCATCTATTACGCTGAAAATAGCTGCAGGTTCCACACAGTAGGCTACACAATTATGGGGAAGATTGAAGACTTGACAGATATCCAGAGGACAGTCCTGAAGCCCTTTTCCACCAACATTTCAGGAAGTTCAGGTTCCTGTAACCTTTAGTTCCTGGAACAATAGCTTTCTGTACACTTGTGTGGTTCGTGTTTCCAACACATTTCACAGTTCAGGGTAGTTTATAGTCATCTGGCTGATGACGTATGGATGAGTGCTACACTTTATTTCTACATTGATGTAAATATACAGACAATAATAGCTTGTATTTATATTATTAAAATGTAAGGGAATAAAATACAAACCAATACGATACAAAACAATATGATTTGAAAACCAAATGTGCCAAATTTTCCATAAAAAATCAACAAGGCTGTCTAAGAGTCAGAAAGCTGTCCTTTAAGTAAGTGATTTATTCATGAGGATTAAGCGAGTCCTTATGGTCCATTTTTGTTGCAAATAACAATATGACAACATGAACACATCAGATTTGGTGTTAGCTTGTTAACATTAGCATTCAGATCAATGGGGTTGAGGTTAAAAACAACACAAATGGCATGTCACTGACTACTTTTACAACGTAAGTAGTGAATATTTAATTACAGCTGAGTTCAAGCAGAAACAACAGCGTTCCACAGCTCAGCCTGCCCCTCAAATGTTCCTCAGGAACTTTAAAAAGTACTACCTCGCTACTAGGAACTAAAATAGTTCCTGTGGAACTTAATTTACCTGACTAATTTTTGGTGGCAACGACAGGGTGCATTTCATTTACCGTATTTTCCGGACTATAAGGCGCACTTAAAATCCTTTAATTTTCTCAAAAATGGACAGTGTGCCTTATAACCCGGTGCGCCTATTGTACAAAATAATTCTGGTTGTGCTTACCGACCTTGAAGCAATTTTATTTGGTACATGGTGTAATGATAAGTGTGACCAGTAGATGGCAGTCATACATAAGATATACGTGTCGACTGCAATATGATGGCAGTAAACAACACCAAAACTTGAAATGTTCTATTTAAAATAATAAAGAACATTACACACAGCACTCAAAAATCTGTGGAAATGTTTTAGTAGGACTTTGAAGCAGCATCGCTTGATGGATTGTCGGCGCATTACGGCTACCAAAGTCAGAGATACAAGTATTACAATAGTGTGTGTATATGGACTGCAAAATTGCACTTATTAGCAGACATATTGGCGTTTTGTTTCACAATATTATGCAAAGCCAACTTTTCTTACCTTCTGGTACCTGCTGATGTGTATTTGAGATCTGCAAAACTCCCAGAAATGTGTGCATGTACGCCACTGTAGTCCGTGGCGACACCGTAGTTGAGTGTAAGCTTCTTCTTTTTCACTGTCTTCTTGTTCTGGGACATTCATTCTCCGCTCTTTCCATTTCTAATATAAAGTAGTGTCAAGTTCGAACGTATATCTCGCTTTGGAAGCGCTAACAACTACCAGTGTATTGGATTTACATACTGTAATCCACACACACAACTTGACTTATTAGAGAGTTACAGTCGGACGGTTTTTCACGATGGCTCACTAGTTGTTGCACTAGTGAGCCACAAATGTTGATCCGTTATTGATTGAAGTCAAGTCTGAATGTCATTAAAACAGTTAGCTCCATCTTTTGACACTTCTTCCACTCCCGTCCTTGCACGCTACACCGCTACAATAAAGATGACGGGGAGAAGACGCTGTCCAAGGTGAGCCACGTAAATAAGAGCGCCCACAAAACGGCGCATCCTGAAGTGACTGTCAGAAAGCGGCTTTAAGATGGTCTGTAAAACATCATCCATGCAACATTTGGACCAAGGAACCACCATTACATGTTATGTAGACCACAAGAAATGTTATCAATTTAGAAAAAAATCATAATATGACCCCTTAATGCGCCTTATAATCCGGTGCGCCTTTTGTATGAAAAAAGACCCGCTCATCGGCAGTGCGCCTTATAATCCGGTGCGCCCTATGGCCGAGAAAATACGGTAAATGGGAAAGTTGTTGTAAAAGTTCCTGCGGTGTAAAAAGGCTTGTTGACACGCTCCACAATTTAGGGCAGAAAAGGTCATTGCTTAATAAGTAAGCTGTTCAGAGAGCAGCACTCAAAGAAAGTTGAGCGGTACGTGTGGAAGGAAAAGGTGAAACAGATGTACAGTTGCTACGGGTGGGCATATCAATCCAAAGAGCGATAGTATCAATACTAGCTTGATGAAATCCATCCCTTCATTTGAGTTTTTCAAATGTACAGCCACCAAATGACTGAAAGTTTATGCGACCACAGCATCTTTCCCCGTGTTCCATCTTTCTCTCTTTACTGCTCACTCCATCTCTCACCCTGATAACTACCACCCCGCTGCTGACTCGCTTTTTCAGGACTACCATCAATTGATTAACGTGGACCCAAGTTGAAAAACGTATTGGGGTGTTACCATTTAGTGGTCAATTGTACGGAATACGTACTGTACTGTGCAATCTACTAATAAAAGTTTCAATCAATCAAAACTTCAATGGATGTTGTTTATGGAGTTTTGATGACATTTTAATATTTACATTTGTGTTAAATTGAAGAAATGTTGTTAATGTTTACCAGTTACTTTTTTCTTCAATAATTCAATGTAGTAAAACATAAAAACAAATATGTTATTAATGTTATGCGAATACATTTTGTTATATTGTTGCTTTAAGTGATAAAACAATTTGTTTTAATTTAAATAAAGTATTTCCCCTGAGTTATCTTAGTCATAATAAGTCAACAAGGGGTAAATTCACAAAACTATTAAATGATTATGACATTGTAAGTCAAAGTATCGGTATCAGTATTGTCGATACTCACCCTCTATTTACTTGCTTTAAGGATCGATAACAAAATTCCCATTATGGCCCACCCTTAAAAGTTGCATTACTTCAAAAAGTTTACCTTTTTCTGCTGCTTTTCCAAAATGTATTTGAATTACACATACTGAGTTTTACCTCTACCTCTTTCATCAGGTCTGATTTCTCCAGGAGTTTCAGTTCCAGTCCAAGTCCCAGGAAGTGAAACAGACATGTCGCAATACTGGCCAGGTCTGCAGTAATGTTCTTAAATGCTTGTGTCAAAAGGGACATTTCATTGATAAATGGTTCAGATTGTAACTAAACCTTTGAGAAAAGTCAGACAAAGAGTTTGAGTTTGGTTCTGAGTGGAGGACTTTTACAGTACTTAATGCTTGCTGTAAACCAGTACGCCTTAGCAACAATATTTATTTTATTACCAAGGCATTATGGAGCCCGAACACCGCCAGTAAGTTTTGGTACAGTCATCCCTCGTTTATCGCCGTGGTAAACGAAAGGATTATTAATAATAGATCGAATATTTTCATAGTTGTAGCAGAAAAAAATCTTATTACCTTTTTTTTGGACACATTCCGACCCCTTGAAACATGAAATTACAACCATTTATTCATCTTTACACCCAAAAAAAGTAGCCTTCTGTGCTGTGACTGTCAAGTTGGTCAACTTGCTAAAGCATTCCATGTTGTTGGCATGAGTGTCCTGCATTGTCATTCCATGTTGTTGGCATGAGTGTCCTGCATTGTCATTCCATGTTGTTGGCATGAGTGTCCTGCATTGTCATTCCATGTTGTTGGCATGAGTGTCCTGTATTGTCATTCCATGTTGTTGGCATGAGTGTCCTGCATTGTCATTCCATGTTGTTGGCATGAGTGTCCTGCATTGTCATTCCATGTTGTTGGCATGAGTGTCCTGCATTGTCATTCCATGTTGTTGGCATGAGTGTCCTGCATTGTCATTCCATGTTGTTGGCATGAGTGTCCTGCATTGTCATTCCATGTTGTTGGCATGAGTGTCCTGCATTGTCATTCCATGTTGTTGGCATGAGTGTCCTGCATTGTCATTCTACATCGCTCACAAAAACGGCTCACCAATGTCATGCAAAGTGTGAACTAAACGTATATAGTGCTTTTTTCTCTCTAGAGATGAAGATTTAGTGAATGATCTCCACCTTGCATTGCCAGGACAGCTAATGATAGAAGTGCTTCGTCTCACGTCTCGCCTAATGATATTGTTCACGTCAAAGGCTCACCAATGCGGAGATGTGTTATTGATTATGCAGGAGTTAACCATGAATTGCATTTAAAAAAGTTATTTTGCCAAAAGTTGGTTAACATGGAGCGATAGACATACAAAGCCCAAAAGCAGTGAAGTTGACACGATGTGTAAATGGTAAATAAAAACAAAATACAATGATTTGCAAATCCTTTTCAACTTATATTCAATTGAATAGACTGCAAAGACAAGATACTTAACATTCCAACTGGAAAACTTTGTTATCTTTTGCAAATATTAGCTTATTTGGAATTTGATGCCTGCAACACGTTTCAAAAAAGCTGGCACAAGTGGCAAAAAAGACTGATAAAGTTGAGGGATGCTCATCAAACACTTACTTGGAACATCCCACAGGTGAACAGGCTAACTGGGAACAGGTGGGTGTCATGATTGGCTATAAAAGCAGCTTCCATGTCATTCACAAACAAGGATGGGGTGAGGGTCATTGCGTGAGCAAATTGTCGGAACAGTTTAAGAACATTTCTCAACCAGCTATTGCAAGGAATTTGGGGATTTCACCATCTACGGTCTGTAATATCATCAAAAGGTTCAGAGAATCTGGAGAAATTACTGCACGTAACATTGAATGCCCGTGACCTTCCATCCCTCAGGCGGTACTGCATCAAAAACCGACATCAGTGTGTAAAGGATATCAACACGTGGGCTCAGGAACACTTCAGTAAACCACTATCAGTAACTACAGTTTGTCACTACATCTGTAATTGCAAGTTAAAACTCTACTATGCAAAGCAAAAGCCATTTATCAACAGCACCCAAAAAGGCCGCCGGCTTCGCTGGGCCTGAGCTCATCCAAGATAGACTGATGCAAAGTGGAAAAGTGTTCTGTGGTCGGACGAGTCCACATTTCAAATTGTTTTTGGAAACTGTGGGTGTTGTGTCCTCCGGAACAAAGAGGAGAAGAACCATCCGGATTGTTCTAGGCGCAGAGTTCAAAAGCCAGCATCTGTGTATTAGTGCCCAATGCATGGACACCATTAATGCTGAAAGGTACATACAGGTTTTGGAGCAACATATGTTGCCATCCAAGCAACAATATCATGGACGCCCCTGCTTATTTCAGCAAGACAATACAAAGACACGTGTTACAACAGCGTGGCTTCATAGTAAAAGAGTGCGGGTACTAGACTGGCCTGCCTGTAGTCCAGACCTGTCTCTCATTGAAAATGTGTGGCGCATTATGAAGCCTAAAATACCACAACAGAGACTGTTGAACAACTTAAGCTGTACATCAAGCAAGAATAGGAAAGAATTCCACCTGAAAAGCTTCAAAAATGTGTCTCCTCAGTTCCCAAACATTTACTGAGTGTTGTTAAAAGGAAAGTTCATGTAACACAGTGGTAAAAATGCCCCTGTGCCAACTTGTTTTGCAGTGCGTTGCTGTCATTAAATTCTAAGTTAATGATAAGTTTCTCAGCTCGAACATGAAATATGTTGTCTTTGCAGTCTATTCAATTGAATATAAGTTGAAAAGTATTTGCAAATCATTGTATTCTGTTTTTATTTACAAATTACTCAACATGCCAACTTCACTGGTTTTGGGTTTTGTACATGGATAAACGTCACTTTTAAAATATTTTAATGGTAATTTGTTATGTATACTTCTTTCCTAAGTTTATGCGTGTGTGTGTGCAAGTACGTGTTAATGATTATTAAATTAAATCACTTACTTAAGATACTTGATGAAGTTCCATCCATTTCCTCACATGATTTTTATTTATTGAATTGACTGACTGAATAAACAAATAATCCACTTTCATTTCCTTGTAAATTCACGTCTATGCGCTGAACTCTGAGAGAGCTTGAAGCCCGGCCCTCAGTCCTGTTCCCCCTCCACTTCAAAATGCTGTCAGTAAGTTGAAAGTAGAAAAAAAGAAACACGGAAAGTTGAAATCAAAACCCGGTGACATTTGAAAAAAAAACTGTAAGAGTTAAAAAAGAGTCCAACGATTGATATTAGAAAGATATCAGAAGACAAATAATATTCACAAACATATGGCATGTTTTAATGTTTGTCTCATTTTTAAATTGAACATTTTACAATACCCATACTTCTTCCAGAATTACTATAACTTTTTCTGCAAAGTTTTTTTTCAATACCAAAACTGAATTGGATGTGTTCTGGGTCCATATGGCTTGTATCAGCTGCCATTCAAAAAGTGATGTGGCGTTTTGGTTCAGGTCATTGGATCATTCTTTGCTAACAAAGACACCCACTGCCCAAAATCCATTTTATTAAAAAATTCCAGTATGAAGACACAAACAAGAAAAATGTCTGCTGTGGTTTCAAAAGCCTGCAATGTGTATAGAATTTCCCAATTTAGTGAAGTGCTTGGTATTGTGAAAACTGTGACAGGCATGGATGTTCTTAACTCTAAAAAAACAATGGGGATGTTCTAAGTTCTATTTCTGATCATCTTATGTCCAGACGTTATCAATAAACCACATTTTTATGGAATGGAATCAGAACCTCATCTAAGCTATTTTATATAGCATGAACATTCAATTGTGTCTCGATATGTTTTTTTTTTTTTATTGCCATGTGTAAAGTATTTGTCTTCTTCAGTGACTGGGGAAGGTTTCCATAATAAACTTGTTTTTAGTGACAACGACTGTATTTCTTCCATCGTTTAACCCTTTTGACACAATGTTATGGTGCTATAAGTCCTGTTGTAAATCTGATATAAGATGGTGCACATACTGTATGCATGCTGCAAAACCGAATGGGACATATATATTTGACGTAAAAAACACCAGAGCCATGAAGTCAAAGGCATGACTTGGGCAGTTCAAAAACATGATTGTGGTAAGGCAACCATTTCCACTTATCTGGGTTGAGGACCGCCACTGAAGAGCTCAATACTTGAATGTTGGGCCATTGGCCAGGAATCTACCCTATGCCCAATCCATAACATTAAAGAAAAACCTACAGATTTACGCATAACTTTCTATAACCAAAAGACCTGCTGAAGTCATATTACACTCATTGATTGCTGAAAATCTGACACATATTGACCTACCTCTGGACCGCAACCTGCAGCTGATTCTGGTGGGGCTTGGCACGGATAACCAGACTTGCACCAGCGGTTGTCTGCCACTGTTGGACCTCCTTCCATGCAACTGGGTGACAGCCGTCCACTGAGAGACAAAGTCGTCAGTGTCTACACCTCTGCCTATGCTGTGGGCAGTTGGACCACTTGATCTCCCGATGCCCCACTCGTTCAAACCCAACCGCTCACTATTCGTATGTCAGGTAACCACATCAAAGAAAGTCATTCTGCTCCCGTTGTCCTTGGGCTCATCTGGCTGGCCATGCACAACCCACAAATAGACTGGAACAAGCTATCTATTAGCAACTGGAGAGTCTTTTGCCATTGTCACTGCCTCCTCTCTGCTAGTCCACACGTCGTGGTTCCCACAGAATTACAGCCTGATCCCATTGATTTAGTTCATGTGTCCTCTGCTTATCACCACTTCCTGGAGGTATTCAGTTAGGATTGTGCACTCTCCCTTCTTCCACATCGGCCATATGATTGCTGTATCGATCGCCTCCCGGGTGCTAAATTACCAACATCGTGACTCTAAAATATTTCTCGGCATGAGCGTGAGGCCCTTTTCACTTGCGTCCGGTATTTGTAGTCCTTCTTCCTCACCACTAGCAGCAGGGTTTGTTGTTTTTTTTGTGGAGAAGAAGGATAAATCCCTTCGACCGGGGGTCGGCAACCCAAAATGTTCAAAGAGCCATATTGGACCAAAAATACAAAACAAAAATCTGTCTGGAGCCACAAACAATTAAAATCCTTATGTAAGTGTTATAATGGAGGCAACACATAATGTAAGTGTCTATATTAGCTATATTAGCCTACTATCATAGGCTGACGCAAATCTTCGTTGACAGACATGTTGTATTTTCATTTTTATTCTACACATTTTTGCAAAATCATAAATAAAATGAAGGCTTCTCACAGAATGAGATAACGTCTGGAAATGACTGGCTCAGAATAGCCAAAGGTATAGATTGGTGTGTCCAAGTTGAAGAAAACGGCAGGCTGTCTTTTTCTAATGGATTTATTTTCATCTTTGCAAGCTGGGTAACGTTTGCTGTGGTCTGGAACAACATGGCACACAAACAACTATCAGCAATGCAGCCAATATTACATACAGATCATATGTTATGAGACATTAAATATAAATTAAATACACAGAGGGCATAGTAAAGGAAATTAAATGAGTTGAAATATACCTGCAAATGAGGCATAATGATGCAATATGTACATACAGCTAGCCTAAATAGCATGTTAGCATCGATTAGCTTGCAGTCATGGATTGACCAAATATGCCTGATAAGCACTGCAGCAAATCAATAAAATCATCAAAGCTGAACTTTGTGCATTCACGCACAGCATAAAACATTTGGTGGACAAAATGAGACAAAAATGGAGTGGCAACGTAGGACAAAACGTTGCTTGCCAAATACGCTCATCAGTGAAGCATGTATAACACAAACAGGGATTTCTAACAATTGGGAAGGTTTGTGTCATGTTTGTTCTCCTACAGAAAATATATTAAAACAAAAAATATATATATTTTTTAATCTTTTTCCATTTTCACACATCTCTGAAAGAGGTCCAGGGAGCCACTAGGGCAGGGGTCGGCAACCTTTACCACTCAAAGAGCCATTTTGACCAGTTTCACAAATTAAAGAAAACAATGGGAGCCACAAAACTCTTTTGAAATTTAAAAGGAAATAACACTACATACAAAGTTTTTGTTTTGCTTTGTGTTATGTATAAACCAGGGGTCTCAGACACACGCCCCGGTCCGCACCTTAATATGAAAATCGAATGTTAGTGCGGCCCGAGAGTTTTATATGAATGGCGCTTGACAGCGTCATACTTGCCGACCCTCCCGATTTTTCCGGGAGACTCCCAAATTTCGGGGCAACTATTCTCTGGAATGCCTGCTGATATTCACCCAAACAACACTAATAAGGGCATGCACAGTATTTAACGCCCTCTACAACCTGTACAAACAGCGTGCCCGCCCAGCCACATGTTGTATGCAACTTCTGCAAACACACGTAAGTGACAGCAAGGCATACTTGGTCAACAGCCATACAGGTCACACTGACGGTGGCCGTATAAACAACTTTAACACTCGTACTAATATGCGCCACACTGTGAAGCCACACCAAACAAGAATGACAAACACATTTCTGGAGAACATCCGCACCGTAACACAACGTAAACACAACAGAACAAATACCCAGAATCCCATGCAGCCCTAACTCTTCCGGGCTACATTATACACCCCCGCTACCACCAAACCCCACCCACCTCAACCGACGCACGGGGGGGGGGGGGGGGGGGGGGGTTGGCCCGGAAGAGTTAGTGCTGCATGGGATTCTGGGCATTTGTTCTGTTGTGTTTATGTTGTGTTACGGTGCGGATGTTCTCCCGAAATGTGTTTGTCATTCTTGTTTGGTGTGGCTTCACAGTGTGGCGCATATTTATAACAGTGTTTTATACGGCCACCGTCAGTGTAACCTGTATGGCTGTTGACCAAGTATGCCTTGCTGTCACTTACGTGTTCAAGCAGAAGCTGCACACAACATGCGGCTGGGCTGATACAGGTTGTAGAGGGCGTTAAATGCTGTGCCATCACGGCACGCCCTTATTATTGATGTTAGGGAAAAAATCGGAGACTAATTGCCCCGGGAGATTTCTGAGTGAGGCACTGAAAACCGGAAGTTTCCCGGGAAAATCGGTAGGGTCGGCAAGTATGCAGCTGAGCCGCATCAGAGTGGTCAAAGAGCCGCATGTGGCTCCGGAGCCGCGGGTTGCCGACCCCTGCACTAGGGCGACGCGCGGGTTGCTGACCCCCGCCTTAGACCAATTATTGATTATAGTTCATTAAATGAGATCACTATCAAGAATCAAAAGTAATCCCCTATCGCTGCGAGATTGGGCGTTCAGTGCTATTCATCAAGCCATGTTTTTGACCAAATTAGACTTTCAAAACGCATAGAATTTAGTGCGCCTCCTGGGTGGGAGACGACTGGAAGACGGCTTTCAACACTCACAGGGGTCATTTGGAGTATTTGATGATGCCTTTTGGTTTGACGAATGCTCCCGCCATGTTCCAGTCTTTGATTAACGATGTGCTTCGTGACATTCTGGGTGGCAGGGGACGGCGTGGAGTTGGGAGAGTGGCTGTGCCAGCAAACTGAGGGTTCCTGGTTCGATCCCCGGCTTCTACCACCCTAGTCACGTCTGTTGTGTCTTTGAGCAAGACACTTCACCCTTGCTCCTGATGGGTCACCCTTGCTCCTGATGGGTCGTGGTTAGCGCCTTGCATGGCAGCTCCCGCCATCAGTATGTGAATGTGTGTGTGAATATGGAAATAGTGTCAAGGCCTTAAAGGTAGAAAAGTGATATGCAAGTATTTACCATTTTTGTTGAGACGACATACTTATTTTTTCCCCGATGTTGGAGGAACACTTTTAGCAAGTACGTCTTGTCCTCCAAAGATTGCTCGACAATAAAGCTGTTTGTCAAAGCAGAGAAATGCGAATTCCGTGCGTCATCCTACTGGTTTTTTGGGGTATATTATGGAGCTTAAAACCGATCCGGCCAAGATTCAAGCCGTTTCCTACATCTAGAAAAGGTTCAGCAAAAATGCTTAGGTTTTGCTAATTTTTATCAGCGATTTATATACGATTCCAGCTGAGTCGCTCACAAAGCTTACATCTACTAAGATCCCGTTTGGATGGACCCCAGTCACATCCCCGTTATTCTCCTGTGTGCTTTTCCTGGCCGCCCTGCTTCAGCAATGTTCTCTCTCTCTCTCCCCAGTTGTCATGGCAGCCCAGGAAGGCGGGAAGGATTGAGCACACCTGGCACTAATCACCACACCCTACTTACACACACCTGTCCTTTGCTGGTTCTTTCCTTTATTCCCTCCATGAGTCCACACCATGCCAACCTTCTTCCTGCCAAGTCTCAAGCAAGTATTTTCTCTTTGCTGTTTCATTTGTTACAAAGTTTTTGTGCTCAGTAGTGATGGGTTGATGAGGCGTCATGAAGCGTTTCGACACATTGCAAAACTGTATTGATACTGTGTCACTAAATACTGACATCTGCTGGACATTAAAAATCCCTACAGACCGACTCAACTGACACTGATTTGATGAGCTAGTACAGAGGTGCTCATTACGTCGATCGCGATCTACCGGTCGATCGCGATCTACCGGTCGATCGCGGAGAGTGCGTCAGTCGATCCCCAGCCAGGCATTAAAAAAATAGTCCTAAAAATGAGCGATCATAAATCTTCACTATGATGTCACTTTCGTGGCTTGATTGACATTCACGGCACCCGAGGGTCTTCTGAGATGACGCTGGCTGCTGGCAGCTCATTATTAAGAAAAAAATATTCAACAGACTCTGGCGGGGTTATTTAAATGTGTTAAACATGCTTGCATTATCATTAAACACCTTTATCTTGTTAACAAAAACATATATTTCATAAATAAGTCAATATAAATGATATATATGAATGAGGTAGATCCCCGCGACTTGATCCATTGAAAAGTAGCTGGCCTGCAGAAAAAGTGTGAGCACCCCTGACCTAGTATATATATACAATAATATAAACCAAGTCATTGTATTTCATTTAGGATTATTTCATACCTTCATTTAAATAAAAATATATTTGTACCTTTTTTAGATACAGTCAATAAATAATGTGAACATGTATCATAACATGGACATCTAAGAGAAGGTGTTGTGAATGAGGATGCTTGTGGACTGGGATTTTTTGTTTTTTACACATTTTTATTGAAAAAAAAACAGTTTTTCCAACGTATTACATTTTAGGCAATTTCTCTTCTTAGTTATTATTTCTCCGGCTGTAGAAAAGAGCCGCTCACAGGGCACAGAGGAGGCGTCAGTGCGACACAGTTTGTGTATCGGTCACGTGACCGAAACAGCTCATGATCGGTCACGTGACTTTCTAAAAGCGGTACGCGCACCGACACAGGGTTTTGCTCTATGAGCTCGACGCATGCATGGGTGTTGCCGGACCCGTCACTAGTGCTCAGCCTTTTTGACCGCCGTCCTACGGCCAGTTTATTTTGTACTTTGTTCCCTTTGTTTTTTCATGGCAATGGTTCCTTCACCCCTGCGATGAGGTGGCGACTTGTCCAGGGTGTACCCCGCCTTCCGCCCGAATGCAGCTGAGATAAGCTACAGCACCCCCCACGACTCCGAAAGGGACAAGCGGTAGAAAATGGATGGATGAAGGGTTCCACCCAGTGCCATTGTTTTTGTTCATGCCCTTATTTAGATAATTAAAGATGGCAGCCACGCTTCCGTCAGTCTACCCCAGGGCAGCTGTGGCTATGAAAGTAGCTTACCACCACCAGGTGTGAATGAATGATGGCTTCTCACTTCTCTGTGAAGCACTTTGAGTGTCTAGAAAGGTGCTATATAAATGTAATCCATTATTATTATTATTATTATTAAAGATATTTTTGGAACTTTTACATCTTCCTGTCTGTCTGAGGTTCAAACTTTGCTGAGCGTGACAGATTATGTGAGATAGAAATGAAATGTAGACCAGTCATGGCCAAAAGGGAATAGAGCAAGCAGAGATATTCAACTAATGTTTTTTTCATGGCCACATCTCCAGAAAGCTAAGGACCTTCACAAGTCTTATTTTGTACATTCCTAGGAACCAGCATTTTTACACTTGATTTTGGTCTATTTATTGTGTCAGTTACATATGCGCTTTGCTGTTTTCATGGACCTTCTGCAAAAAAAGTTAGTCAAATATGTTTTCTATGACAGCACTCTATTGTTTTTAAGAATGTGTTGCAAAAATGTGAGCCTTTCACAAGTGTTTTTTGTTTGTTTTTTAACATAACACACAGGCCCCCATTTGAAAAGGTCAAATATGAAAAAGAGAGGACCTAAAATGGAACCTTGAGGAACACTACTAGTATAACGAAAGAGGTTGAACAAATGACTACTGACTGTATCTGAAGTAAACAAGCTGCAGCAACACAAATCACAAGAAAAATGTAACTACCAATAAGGAAAAGACTTAAAGGGGTGCCTTGAAGAACTCCTCAGTTACAGTATGTAAATCATAAGTTATGTTTGCTAGAAAGGTTAAACATGGATCTGCCAATGTGTTCACTGTGGTCCAAGTTCCTTGATACAACACGAGCATGCAAGTGTTTTAGGAATTTGCTGCAAAAACAGAACTACGGGGCCGGTATGATGTCATTTCCAAGCCAGATTTAGCCCCCGGGCCAGCAGTTGAGTACCACTGGCATACAGTTTCACAGTGGTTATAAATTATCTTTTGTTTTTGTTTTTTCATTTTTAAAACACTTTCTTGTGGTCAACATAACATGTTAGGGTGGTTCTTTGGTCAAAATTGTGCAAAGATTTAATTTTACAGACCATCTTTAAACCACTTTCTGACCGTCTCTTCAGGATGTCGTTTTGTGGGCGGCCTTATTTATGTGCCTTCACTTCGACCGCCTTCTGCCTGTCAGTCATGTTGAAGTTTTTAGCTCATCCATATCGAGTCTACTGACAGTTAGAACTATGTAAAAACTACAGATATGTGTATAGACAGACAGACATCCATCCATCCATCCATTGTCTACCGCTTGTAGACATATATATATATATATATATATATATATATATATATATATATATATATATATATATATATATATATATATATATATATATAAGTACAGGCCAGAAGTTTGGACACGCCTTCTCATTCAATGGGTTTTCTTTATGTTCATGACTATTATAGATTGTCACACAAAACTATGACACCTGTGAAGTGAAAACCCTTTCAGGTGACTACCTCATCGAGAGAATGCCAAGAATGTGCAAAACAGTAATCAGAGCAAAGTGTGGATATTTTGAAGAAACTAGAATATGAAACATGTTTTCTGTTATTTCACCTTTTTTTGTCACATGTGTTCATTCATAGTGTTGATGCCTTTAGTGACAATATGCAATGTAAATAGTCATTAAAATAAAGAAATGCATTGAATGAGGGGAAGGTGGGTCCTGCACTATATATGTATGTATGTTTGTATGTATGTATGTATGTATGTATGTATGTATGTATGTATGTATGTATGTATGTATGTATGTATGTATGTATGTATGTATGTATGTATGTATGTATGTATGTATGTATGTGTGTGTATCTGATCTGGCAATTCATGCAACTCCTGCATGTGTGTAAGAAGGAATATGTAAATGTAATGTTGCCACTAGGGTGTGCATCATTTGGAGGAATCTTTCATATTAGTACAATATTTAGTATGCAAACACTGGCACACAGCTGTGTGTGGTAAAGATACGGCAAATATTGTCCTCCGATCCAAGCCCATGAAGAGGATCGTGATAGCTCAAATTGTTATTATTGGTATACTGGTTAATTATGTTTGTTAAAGGTTCCCCTTGGATTACATTTGAAATGTATATGCAGACTTAAATCAAAGTGATTGCTATTGTATTATTGAATATAACTTTAATATTATTATTACTTAAATAGGATTTATTATTTGGTAAGATTACAATTGTAGAGTTTGAGCAAAACTAGTTGATGTATTGTTACACAAAGTTGTTGTTGGTTGTGATGTTATTGTTGTTCCTGCTTCATCTATACAAGACACAAACATACATTTTGATTCGACAGTTGACGTGCGTGTTTGAGCAAATTCCATTGGCGAAAATGTGCAGGAAAGTTGAGGACATGGAATAAAGTTGCGAAGCAGCACATCATTCTGGGGATTGGTTGAATTTGTGTGAATTGGCACGATCGCAACATTGCAAATTCCTGGAGGGACTGACTCGCGATTGTGTGATGGTAACAAACCCCAAATGCATTGCCATAGACATGGCAGGGATTTCAAGTCAGATGAGTTAATTGCGTAATAAAATATCCAGATGCTGGATTTATCTAATTATCAAGGTCATTTTGATACACATTTAATGAACATTAGTTCTGTCAAACAGACTTCTGACATCCTGCTGGCAACTTATAAGACAAATAATCATTTAAATGATCACTTAAATAATAATAATATCGACAATTTACACTCTCATAAAATACATTTGCATGTTAATCACGTCAAAGATGGATTTGTGACAGGGACACATCTTGCCTTTTCACAGACAAATAAAGAGCAGGAAAGCTAGAGCACCAACTGAGAGATGAAGACCGAATTGAAACAAACACAACAGATGGGAATCAGATTAGTGTTTTATTCACATTGACGTCTCCATTTCCCCTCAAAGGGATATTTTCCCAGCGACATCTGCACATGAAGGCCTAATGAAAGGCTATTGTCACTGGCCTGCATCCTCTTGATAACAAACGATCCAGAGGTTGTGATGACGTCAGAAGCTTTTCAACCGTCAATAGATGCCAATTCAGTCAATCAAAACAAGCTGTGGATTATTTTTTTGATATCTTTTAGCTTTCCATATGCATTGGCCCTGTTATAACGTCAAAAGTGAGCCTCTCTGTCTTTTACACGCACACCATTTACACTTGTTGTGCTAGTACCATTAAAAAATAGCAACGGAATACATTTAGAAGTTACTCAACTGGGGCCTCATTTATTAAGGTGGAAAATGAGGATAAAATGTACGACAGTAACTTTCACCACAAACGTTCATATTTATAGAAAAATTATCTGCGGAAAAGGTTCCTTATTCCTACGCACTCTTTCAACCATGCGTAGAGCTCACGCAAAGTTTTCAGACACAGGAATCCAAATAAAGCTCATGCTCACATTAAAACAAAAAAAACAAAAAAAAACAAAAATTATAATAATTAAAAAAAAAATATATATATATATATATATATATATATATATATACACACTATACCATAACACAAGTTCACAATGTATAAACACTCTAATCCTTCATGTATTTTCTATTTATTTGTAAGTGCCTAAATATCCAATATAGAACTGTAATAATGTAGTTACTATATTGTACATGCAGTTATAATGTTATTGAAGTACTGTTTATTTTGATCATATTTAATGGAATGATAAAAATGTCTAAATATGTCATGAAGTGTGTCTTTGACTTTGTCTTTGACTTTGTGTGAAAAGTGAAAATATTTTTTTTAAGACTAAAGATCAAAGATATGGATTGCTGCACAACATTTTTGTTTGATAAGATCATGTTATGAATTATGAAAATTTACCTTTTTTAAATAAATGTATACTGTAGGAGTTTATAACACAGCTAGAGCGGAAATGTTTGGATCCATTGCTGAATATACACAACCAATCTATATAATTATTACTATTATTATTGTTAATATTACCATTCAAATATTTCTGTAAGATAAAAAGCTGTACAAAAAACACATGTATTGTGCCAATAATACGTTGAAATCATGTTGTCTGCATGCCAATTGCCCAAAAGAGCTTTATATACAACACACAATTTGGACGAAAACTTGGCAAACGCAAGGCTAAAGTTGTAAATCACAGTGGAGCTGACACTATGGTAGGTGAAATGTTGATATTCTACAAACCCCGTTTCCATATGAGTTGGGAAATTGTGTTACATGTAAATATGAACAGAATACAATGATTTGCAAATCATTTTCAACCCATATTTAGTTGAATATGCTACAAAGACAACATATTTCATGTTCAAACTGATAAACTTTTTTTTTTTTGCAAATAATCATTAACTTTAGAATTTGATGGCAGCAACACGTGACAAAGAAGTTGGGAAAGGTGGCAATAAATACTGATAAAGTTGAGGAATGCTCATCAAACACTTATTTGGAACATCCCACAGGTGTGTAGGCTAATTGGGAACAGGTGGGTGCCATGATTGGGTATAAAAGTAGATTCCATGAAATGCTCAGTCATTCACAAACAAGGATGTGGCGAGGGTCACCACTTTGTCAACAAATGTGTGAGCAAATTGTTGAACAGTTTAAGAAAAACCTTTCTCAACCAGCTATTGCAAGGAATTTAGGGATTTCACCATCTACGGTCCGTAATATTATCAAAGGGTTGAGAGAATGTGGAGAAA
Source organism: Entelurus aequoreus (assembly GCF_033978785.1). NCBI lineage: Eukaryota > Metazoa > Chordata > Actinopteri > Syngnathiformes > Syngnathidae > Entelurus > Entelurus aequoreus. The sequence continues at coordinate 35,227,073 of NC_084754.1, read as the reverse complement.
TCACTGCAGGTAAGCAGCTAAGCCCGTGACCTTCCATCCCTCAGGCTGTACTGCATCAACAAGCGACATCAGTGTGTAAAGGATATCACCACATGGGCTCAGGAACACTTCAGAAACCCACTGTCAGTAACTACAGTTGGTCGCTACATCTGCAAGTGCAAGTTAAAACTCTCCTATGCAAGGCGAAAACCGTTTATCAACAACACCCAGAAACGCCGTCGGCTTTGCTGGGCCTGAGCTCATCTAAGATGGACTGATACAAAGTGGAAAAGTGTTCTGTGGTCTGACGAGTCCACATTTCAATTTGTTTTTGGAAACTGTGGACGTCGTATCCTCCGGACGGATTGTTATAGGCGCAAAGTGTAAAAGCCAGCATCTGTGATGGTATGAGGGTGTATTAGTGCCCAAGACATGGGTAACTTACACATCTGTGAATGCGCCATTAATGCTGAAAGGTACATACAGGTTTTGGAGCAACATATGTTGCCATCCAAGCAACGTTACCATGGACGCCCCTGCTTATTTCAGAAAGACAATGCCAAGCCACGTGTTACATCAACGTGGCTTCGTAGTAAAAGAGTGCGGGTACTAGACTGGCCTGCCTGTAGTCCAGACCTGTCTCCCATTGAAAATGTGTGGCGCATTATGAAGCCTAAAATACCACAAACGGAGACCCCCGGACTGTTGAACAACTTAAGCTGTACATCAAGCAAGAATGGGAAAGAATTCCACTTCAAAAATGTGTCTCCTCAGTTCCCAAACTTTTACTGAGTGTTGTTAAAAGGAAAGGCCATGTAACACAGTGGTGAACATGCCCTTTCCCAACTACTTTGGCACGTGTTGCAGCCATGAAATTCTAAGTTAATTATTATTTGCAAAAAAAAAATAACGTTTATGAGTTTGAACATCAAATATGTTGTCTTTGTAGGGCATTCAATTGAATATGGCTTGAAAAGGATTTGCAAATCATTGTATTCCATTTACATATAACACAATTTCCCAACTCAAATGAAAACAGGGTTTGTATTTACAATTATTTTTTTATGAAATATGATGTTACTTAGCCCTCTTACAAAATCTTGTTACGGTGCTCAACGTATTAAACACCAATCTCAAAATATAACTTTCCTCTTTGGAGTCGCCTTCTTTATCTTCTGCCATTGACAGTCCAACCCGTAATCCTTAAAGTCATCATCAGTGATGCCAAGAAACGGGTTGCTTAGTATCAATCAATGTCAACCAATGTTGACTTATATAGCCCTAAATCACGAGTGTCTCAAAGGGCTGCACAAGCCACAAGGATATCCTTGGCTCAGATCCCACATCAGGGCAAGACAAAACTCAACCCAATGGGATAACAATGAGAAACCTTGGAGGGGACCGCAGATGTGGGGACCCCCCCTGGGCGACCGCTGCAATGGACGTCGAGTGGATCTAGCATAACATTGTGAGAGTCCAGTGGATCCATAGTGGATCTAACATAATAGTGAGAGTCCAGTCCATAGTAGGGCCAGCAATAATATGACCACGTTTTTCAGTAACGCGTTACTATTTCCAAACCAGTAATCAAATTGAAGTTACTTATCCAAGTCACTCAGTACGTGTCCATGCACTAAATTAGTTCCATTTCTCAAATAGTTAGACTCGAAATAGGCATCCTACAGACCATAGAAACACCTTAATCTGATCATGTTCGACTTTTGAAAAGTCGGACTAACACACCCGGATTATGCGATTGAAAATCAGACTTGTCAAGCGGGTGTGTGCCACTGGAGGGAACCCTTCTTATCACGCATGCACCAGTCTCAACGTAAGCAGATACCATTCAATAAAAACATAGAAACAATTGTAATGAAGAGAAGACTGTTCATTTGCTTCACAAATTAATAACAAATTAACATTATTAAGTGCATCGCTGGGAGAAAATAAAGAAACAAAGATTTATTTAAGTAGGTAGCTAAGGAAATGTAGAATGCCCACTTAATTTGCCAATATTACAGCGTACAACAGGTACGCTGTTGACTTGTAAGGAGCCGCAGATGCCTTTCCTGGTGTGACGGCATCGGTTAAGCGGAAAAGCAATACATGATTCTGCCCTACGAGGAAATCAGCGCCTCCTAGTGTACGGGAGGCACAAGGTGTCTGACCAATAGTCGCATTGATGAAAGAGTGTGCATGGACACTGGGAATTCACATGTAGGTCTGAAAATACCAACAATTTGAGAAATCAAACTCATTTGGTGCATAGAAACATACTCCCGGTGCGTTACTATCTTTGAAGTTTTCCTCAGTACAAAATATTGACATTATTTACTTTCTTCTTGCGTCTCAGGGAGTGATGGTGGAGGGAGGAGAGAGATTAGCATTTTTTGCTAGAAATACAGCCATTATTTTGATGTTTTTCTTGTCAGCTAATGACAAGAATATTAAAGGTATGCTGTGTACAAACTTCACACTTCCTCACATTAGCCGCACATCACACCTGTCTCGACCATACCGCCAAGCACGGCCGCGCACCTTTTTTCACAAACGTGCTTTGCAAGACGTGCGCTTACAAAAATGAATGGAACTTTGGCAGTGATTAAGGCTGACTGTTGCAACGCATCAAACATTTTCCAGAATCCAACTCTCTTTTCAAGCACGACCTTTGCTTGCCTGCAACAAGAAGCTAACGAGCCAAATAAAGATTGTAAACATTGTTCCAAAGTACTGATTCTCCTTTGATTAGAGCTGTCAAAGTTAACGCGACAACAACGCGTTAACTATAGTTGAGTCTTTATTTGAAGGGACAATGCACAGAAACATTAAGCTCAAAGACAGATATGTTCTGTACCAGATTATAGCTAAATAGCTCATTTCCATCTGCAGTCCCTGGCTACCTAAATTAAAGGGATACAAAAATCATGCAATAAAATTATGACAATAAAATCATACACAAGTATTAAGAAAAAAGTCATAAAATGCCCTTTCATGGACACATACTTAATATACAATACAAGCACACCTCATTTACATCATCACACAGACAATACATGCTTTTGTTCACATCTGTCATCATTTGTAAAAACAACCATGATTTTAACACACACACCTCACAATTTACAATAAAAATGCTCTCATGGATAAATATAATACACATTAGGTTGATGTGTCAATCATAATGCCCATCTTAGTGACCGTGTGAGCAGCTTTGATTGCTCCAAAGCCACTTTTTAACTTCAATTGTGAATGAAGAGTCATCTGTTAGACTTTTCAAGTTTGTTGTGAGGTCCTTCCATTCCTTTATGGCTTTATACGAAAAGGCTGATTGTGCAAAAGAGGTTTTACATCTGGGTACTCTACACTGCCCCCTGGTGGAGGCTCGTGTGTTTCTAGTTGTCACAGCAGATGTAAACTGGACAAAGTGCTTAAGTGGCGCTGGTGCAGTGTTATTTAAGATTCGATGGGCCATTCGTATTGATGCTAATCTTTGAATGTTAGCTAAATTTAACAATATATATTTTTGGAGAACTAAACAATGATGGTGGTGTTGTGGTTTTCGGTCAAGGATTTTGAGGGATTGTTTGTGCAAAGTTTCCAATGGCCTCAGTGTCATTTTGCTTGCCTGCGACCAACATGTTATACAATAATAAAAAGGAGACATAATCATTGCATTAAAATAAGTTTGAGCTGCCTTCAGTGTTAATGAATTCCTGATACATTTGAACCTTTTTATGTTGTATTTAAGACTCTGGCACATCTGTTTGATATGTTTTTTAAAGCCAAGTGTTGGCTCCAAAATGACACCCAGGTAACGATATTCACTAACATTTTGTATTATTTCCTTATTAATTGTTATATTTGGAAAGGATGACATTTTATATTTGTTTACAAAATACATTGTTGCAGTTTTCTTAATGTTTAATGTAAGACAAGAGTCATGTAGCCATCTTGCCACCTTCTCCATGGCTGCTGTAAATTATAGTGCAACTATAAGTTCCTTTAACGGCGACAATTGTTTAAACGTGTGTACGTTTTCACCCCTTTTTACTCTCAGGCCGTTCCGTAGTGTGGTGATAGGTAATAGCGTCCAGTTACTGTGGAGCCACAAGTGGGGGAAATAGCCAGCATAAATGCACAAAGAAAGTGGGACATTATAGACGTCTCAGGTCCAAAGCCATGGCAAGTCGTACTAAGGACAAGACAAGACAATTTGATGTTCAGTTGCCTTGAGAAGACATTATTGGAACATGAGAAGACATTATTGGAACATGAGAAGACATTATTGGAACATGAGAAGACATTATTGGAACATGAGAAGACATTATTGGAACATGAGAAGACATTATTGGAACATGAGAAGACATTATTGGAACATGAGAAGACATTATTGGAACATGAGAAGACATTATTGGAACATGAGAAGACATTATTGGAACATGAGAAGACATTATTGGAACATGAGAAGACATTATTGGAACATGAGAAGACATTATTGGAACATGAGAAGACATTATTGGAACATGAGAAGACATTATTGGAACATGAGAAGACATTATTGGAACATGAGAAGACATTATTGGAACATGAGAAGACATTATTGGAACATGAGAAGACATTATTGGAACATGAGAAGACATTATTGGAACATGAGAAGACATTATTGGAACAAACGCTGCTGTTTCCTTTGCTGCTTGCAGAGAGGAAGAGCTTGACGTCTGTATTTATACTACACTTAAGTGCATTTATAACATCAAATGTCGATTGTTTTTTGAACTGCTTTTGTACAATGGAATAAAAGCTCAGCAAAAATAAAAACTGTAGAGACGGCATGGCGTGGCGAAGTTGGTAGAGTGGCCGTGCCAGCAATCGGAGGGTTGCTGGTTACTGGGGTTCAATCCCCACCTTCTACCATCCTAGTCAAGTCCGTTGTGTCCTTGGGCAAGACACTTCACCCTTGCTCCTGATGGCTGCTGGTTAGCGCCTTGCATGGCAGCTCCCGCCATCAGTGTGTGAATGTGTGTGTGAATGTGTGTGTGAATGTGTGTGTGAATGTGTGTGAGAATGTGTGTGTGAATGTGTAAATACTGTTAAAGCGCTTTGAGTACCTTGGAGGTAGAAAAGCGCTATACAAGTATAACCCATTTATCATTTATTTAGAGAGGAAGTGTAAAGTGACTTTAATCGGAGACTTTCGTCAAAATGTATGTCAGGTCTTTTCTCATACTTTCAAATATTAGCGTGACTCTTCACAACCGGTCTAACAAACAAAACAACGAAAAATGGTCTACAATGCTTTGTTTAAGATGTTTTGTAATAGTATTTTATGTGATATTTCTACGAGAACAAAATGCTTTCTGGCAGATTGAAAGAAAGTGTCAAGGTCTTTGAAACAGTCAGCCTTTTATTTATGTTCACAAATAGCAATGTCCAACTCATTAAGCAGAAGCGCGACACACATTCACGACGGCTTCATCCTCCAACACTTTTTCTTTCTTGTCTTCTTCTTCGCTACCACTGAGACTAGGTTTAAAACTGCAGGCATGCCTGCTACTTCCTTCTGCAGTTCACTACACAGTATTACCATCACTACGCTATATTCTTTTGTAACCTGTTCTGATTGATAGTCCGCAATTACAGAATGTATAACAGGCTAAATATTACATTTAAATGATAAATACAGAAAGTTAAGACATTGCCGTGCATAGATATAAATACATTTAACTTGTGCAACATGCAGTTTTCTGAAAATTGCTTTTAAAAAGTAATTACCAAAAAAGTAATTGAATTACCAACGGAATTACTCTTTAATAATACTAATAATAATAATAATAATAATTACTAGGGAAAGTAGTTTATACGTTACTTCAAACAAAAAGGTTAAATATCTGGCATATGCACTTGAGAGAGGTTTAATAAAAGCCCACAGTGTGTGGAGTCTGTGCTTTTAAAAGGCGGGGCCTAACAGTGTGACGGTGTGACGTCATCAAGGCTTTCAACGGCGCTGTGTTTTTTAGCTTTAGCAGTTAGCAGCGCACTTTGTCGGCTTTGACTTCAGCTCTTTTGAATCCTTTCACCGGATTGTGTTATCTCTTTTTAATACAAACCCCGTTTCCATATGAGTTGGGAAATTGTGTAGATGTAAATATAAACGGAATACAATGATTTGCAAATCCTTTTCAAGCCATATTCAATTGAATGCACTACAAAGACAAGATATTTGATGTTCGAACTCATAAACTTTGGTTTTTTTTGCAAATAATAATTAACTTAGAATTTCATGGCTGCAACACGTGCCAAAGTAGTTGGGAAAGGGCATGTTCACCACTGTGTTACATGGCCTTTCCTTTTAACAACACTCAGTAAACGTTTGGGAACGGAGGAGACACATTTTTGAAGCTTCTCAGGTGGAATTCTTTCCCATTCTTGCTTGATGTACAGCTTAAGTTGTTCAACAGTCCGGGGGTCTCCCTTGTGCTATTTTAGGCTTCATAATGCGCCACACATTTTCAATGGGAGACAGGTCTGGACTACAGGCAGGCCAGTCTAGTACCCGCACTCTTTTACTATGAAGCCACGTTGATGTAACACGTGGCTTGGCATTGTCTTGCTGAAATAAGCAGGGGCGTCCATGGTAACGTTGCTCGGATGGCAACATATGTTGCTCCAAAACCTGTATGTACCTTTCAGCATTAATGGCGCCTTCACAGATGTGTAAGTTACCCATGTCTTGGGCACTAATACACCCCCATACCATCACAGATGCTGGCTTTTCAACTTTGCGCCTATAACAATCCGGATAGTTATTTTCCTCTTTGGTCCGGAGGACACGACATCCACAGTTTCCAAAAACAATTTGAAATGTGGACTCAAAGACCACAGAACACTTTTCCACTTTGTTTAGTACATCATAGATGAGCACAGGCCCAGCGAAGCCGACGGCGTTTCTGGGTGTTGTTGATAAACAGTTTTTGCCTTGCATAGGATAGTTTTAACTTGCACTTACAGATGTAGCGACCAACTTTACATACTGACAGTGGGTTTCTGAAGTGTTCCTGAGCCCATGTGGTGATATCCTTTACACACTGATGTCGCTTGTTGATGCAGTACAGCCTGAGGGATCGAAGGTCACGGGCTTAGCTGCTTACGTGCAGTGATTTCTCCAGATTCTCTGAACCCTTTGATGATATTACGGAGCGTAGATGGTGAAATCCCTAAATTCCTTGCAATAGCTGGTTGAGAAAGGTTTTTCTTAAACTGTTCAACAATTTGCTCACGCATTTGTTGACAAAGTGGTGACCTTCGCCCCATCCTTGTTTGTGAATGACTGAGCATTTCATGGAATCTACTTTTATACCCAATCATGGCACCCACCTGTTCCCAATTTGCCTGTTCACCTGTGGGATGTTCCAAATAAGTGTTTGATGAGCATTCCTCAACTTTATCAGTATTCATTGCCACCTTTCCCAACTTCTTTGTCACGTGTTGCTGCCATCAAATTCTAAAGTTAATGATTATTTGCAAAAAAAAAAAAATGTTTTATCAGTTTGAACATCAAACATGTTGTCTTTGTAGCATATTCAACTGAATATGGGTTGAAAAGGATTTGCAAATCATTGTATTCCGTTTATGTTTACATCTAACACAATTTCTCAACTCATATGGAAATGGGGTTTGTACATAAATTGAATGTGCTTCGATGGCTGTCAAATTTTCTTGTCAACAAACGGGGTATATTTTGGATGGCAAGTTTGTCACTTCAGTCATTGATTTGCTGTTCATTATTCCCATAGTGTATGTGTGTGTCGTTATTATAAAACGCCGGCATTACGAACACTGGCAACATGTATCAATCAATCAATCAATGTGTATTTACATAGCCCTAAATCACGAGTGTCTCCAAGGGCTGCACAAGCCACAATGACATCCTCGGTTCAAATCCCACACTAGGGCAAGGAAAAACTCAACCCAATGGGACAATGAGAAACCTTGGAGAGGACCGCAGATGTGGGGACCCACCCACTCCCCCTCTAGGGCGACCGGTGCAATGGACATCGAGTGGATCTAGCATAATATTGTGAGAGTCCAGTCCATAGTGGATCTAACATAATAGTGAGAGTCCAGTCCATAGTGGATCTAACATAATAGTGAGAGTCCAGTCCATAGTGGGGCCAGCAGGAGACCATCCCGAGCGGAGACAGGTCAGCAGCGCAGAGACGTCCCCAACCAATGCACAGACGAGCGGTCCACCCCGGGTCCCGCCTTTGGACAGCCAGCGCTTCATCCGCGGCCACCGAACCTGTACCCCGCCCCCCTCCTCGAGGGAGAGGGGGGCAGAGCAGAAAAGAAACGGCAGATCAACTGGTCTAAAAGGGGGGTCTATTTAAGGCTAGAGTATACAAATGAGTTTTAAGATGGGACTTAAATGCTTCTACTGAGGTAGCATCTCTAACTGTAATTAACTGAGGTAGCATCTGTAACTGTAACTCTAAATGTACAGAATATCAGAAGAATTTATTCAGGTAGAAAAAATATCACATTTTACATTATCAAACGTCATTTGTGTTAATAATGTGTGAAACTGGTATCTAATTATAGTGTTGCTCTTCTTAATGCAGGTGCTTCTACAGGAGGAAACAAATGCTGTATTTCTACACAATACAACATCTGGCATAACACCAAAGCACTGCAGGTATTTTATTTTTTTTAATGTGTTTATGTCCTTTTTTGTTGTGCTGTTAAAAAGCATAATGTTTAAAAAACATTTCATTAGAGCAAACTATATGTCCAGTCATGGTATGACAACTTAAAAATTATCTGTCTAGGGTACACTTATAAATTATGAAACATTATATATTGAATATCCCTGCTCCAAAGTACACTGACGTATAATGTTTTGGCTTCGCTGGTGTAAACATACTGCCAATAACTGGCTAGGCTTCTCTTCAACAAAGAGCTAATGAGATGTTTTACCTCCTAACAGAGAGATAATCAAATGACCAATCAATCAAGCCAAGTTGTATTGTTGAGCACAGCATTGTGAAGGTCCATGCTCTTAGCTTTAGAGGCTTTAACTGGAACAATAAAGGGGTTGGGCTGTTCAGCACTTCAAATGTGGAGGTCAGACTGGTCCACGTATCAAACACAGAAGTAGAACAATGCCACACAACACATAAGAAGCCCGGACTGGGCCACACACTCAACAAACTCAATCCGAGATGCGGCCCTCCTGTCGGCGATGAGACAGACAACACACAGCCAGGGCGACTTACATCACCTTTGGCAGCTCAGGTGCTCCTTCTCTTCATGGCTTTTCTCCTTTTCTTACTTTCCACTGTGGCCAATCTTCTTACACCACAATAGAATGGAGGATCCCTTTTGGCCACAATGCTGTCCCGCACCAGTATGGACAATCCTGTCTGGCTACAAAAGCACGACATTCTCTGCGGCTCAGCTCCAATTAGCTGTGCTCTGATACATCTCAATGCAGCTTCAGTACAATTTAAATATGACTCAAAACATCTCAATTCAACCTCACTGCTCTTCAATGAAGCTTCAATACTCAGTCCCTACATTTTAATACGGCTCAGTTCATCTCAATACAGCTGTGGCAGATCCAAATGCTGCCTCAGAACAGGCACAGAGGGCATTCAGCACATCGAATTCACTACCTGTAGCCCCCAGAGTGCCGACTGTTTGTTACCACTGTGAATCAATGACTGACAGAATGGGAAAAATTTATAATTGGGTTGCCCAGTCAAGAGTTCAGTTTGACTCGTATCGATGGAGGTTAATACTGGCTTAACCAACTGAATGGCTGTCAGCACTGAATGACTGAACCACGTTGGCTGGCTCTGGAAACTGCTGCCTTGAAATAACATTTACGACACATCAGGGGTCTTCAAGGTTTTTCAGGACAAGGAAGGTTTTACTACTAACCGTGATTAAAAACTGTTATTTAATAGATAACGCTTCTCTACACTGTGTGTTTCTATCCTTCTAACTCTGTATAAACAGACACTATGCGTGTATGTTATTTTCGGCACAACCTGCACGGAAGCAAAACAAAGTTACACCAGCGGCGCACGCGCTTATATGCACCTATCAAGAGACATACGTATGCTACATTAGGCTAGTAAGCTGAAGTCGTCAGTGTGGGAGCATTTCAGGTACTTAAAATGACCAGGGAATCATTGAAGACGATGGCTTACCCATTTGCGAAAGTTGCGGCTTAAAGGTCTAATACCTATGTGTTAAAGTCAAGGCCCACGGGCCGGATTATCTATGGCCCCTGGGATGATATTTGATTAGTATTAGAACCGGCCCGCAGGCCACAGCCGCCTGCTGCTGTTTTGCACGCACCAATACTCCATCAGTGTTGATGCTAAGAATTTTCAAAATGGGGTCCCAGGGACACCATCAAGTCATAAAAATGGGGTACCACTTTTTTGTAACCGTTTTGAAAACAAATGATAAATGTATGCATCATCCTGTTGTATCTCACATTCTATATTGTGTTTTGGAAAAAGGTTGTCATAAACGTTACTTAAGTCATTAAAAAAAAAATAAAACAAAAGAAAACACATTTTTATGCATAAGTAAATTCATTCAGTTATAAACATTCATTCACTTTCTTCTTTCCTTCATGGATCTAAACTTGGGGCGGTATAGCTCGGTTGGTAGAGTGGCCGTGCCATCAACCTGAGGGTTGCAGGTTCGATCGCCGCTTCCGCCATCCTAGTCACTGCCGTTGTGTCCTTGGGCAAGACACTTTACCCACCTGCTCCCAGTGCCACCCACACTGGTTTAAATGTAACTTAGATATTGGGTTTTCACTATGTAAAGCGCTTTGAGTCACTAGAGAAAAGCGCTATATAAATATAATTCACTTCACTTCACTTCACTTTACCGCTGCCGGTATTTTTTTAAATGTTTTTATTGTAAAATTTTCAGAATGTCTTTGTTCTATTTTTGGCCAAATTAAGACAAAAAAGACAATCTGAAGTTGACTTTAATTTTTAGTTTTCTTTATAAGTTTTATTAATACGTCCAATATGGTGCATCTTTATGCGCCAAAGTAAAGGTAAGACATAATAACTGAGTTAAATTATGTAGTAAGTATCTTCATGAAGAATTGAGTTAAATGTAAAGATGTCACCTCCAATCAATATTTTAGTGTTGAGTCAGTTCAGTGTAAACAAACAGCAAAAACTTCAAATTTTTTGACTATTTAACGTCCCGTAATGGCTGCTAAAGGGTACCACCATGGACCGTCTCTGCCATCCGCCGTCCACCAATCCCCACCGCCATACTTATGCAATTTGTTGCGGCTCTGCTTTGCAGCAAAGTAGCGCACCCTTTTACTATAATTTGCGTGATCAGGGTAGTTGTAGTAAAGCAAACCAGAACAAGCAAATATAATAGGTCCTGCCCATTCGAGATATGGTTTTCCGTCCAACAATACCCATGGGCGAGCATCTGAGACTTGACTTGATGTGTGAAAAAGACAACAGGTACGCCTTCCAGAACAAAAACTTTATTTTTCAGAATCAGAATCAGAATCAGAATCAGAAGATTTTATTGCCATTGTTTGAGAACGGGTTCACAAACTAGTAATTTTACTTGGCGCAATCATGCAACATAAAACACATATAACACAGAATTGAATAACATGAGCTGTAACGGAGCTATCACATCTTGTTATTGTTCATGTGTCTGATGGCCGACCGGAAAAAACTGTTCAGGTGGCTGGAGGTGTGGGTCTGGATGGACCGTAGTCTCCTGCCTGAGAGGAGAGGGGAGAATAGTGAGAATCGCACAGTGCGGGAAGGAAGTTGAAGGAGCCTGTTGGAGTATGAACTCTGCTGTCCCTTAATTGTCAGGTGGAGTGGGTGGGCAGGATTGTCCATGATGGCCAGCAGTTTGTCCAGTGACCTCCTGTCCCTCACTGACACAAACGCCTCCAATTGCGTAGTTTGGCCGGCTTTCCGGATCAGATTATCAATCCGGTTTGAGTCCCTTTTGCTAGTGCTGCTCCCCCAACAAACCAGTACAGTGCACTGGCCACAACGGACTGATAAAATATCTCCAACAGCTTGCTGCACACATTTTTCCTCAGAAAAGAGTCTGCTCATGCCCTTCTTGTAAACAGCTTTGCAGTTGTCTTTCCAGTCCAGTCTGCTGTTCAAGTGGACTCCCAGGTACTTGTACTGCTCCACTACTGCCACCTCCCGGCCCTGGATCTTGATGGGCTCCACCGGGGTCACTCTCTTCCTGAAGTCGATGACCAGCTCCTTGGTTTTGTCCACATTAAGGACCAGATGGTTCGCCTGAGACCACTCCACAAAGTCAGCGATCAGTGTCCTGTACTCCAATTCCCGTCCCTCTCCGATACAACCGACCACAGCAGAGTCGTCAGATTATTTCTGCAGGTGGCAGGACCTGGAACTATACTGGAAGTCTGAGGTGTACAGGGTGAACAGGAAAGGAGACAGGACGGTCCCCTGTGGAGCACCTACACCACTGACCACAGTATCCGACACGGAGCTCCCCAGTCGCACAAACTGGGGCCTGTCAGACAAGTAATCAGTGATCCAGGAGACAATGGATGAACTCACACCCATCCTGAGCAACTTGTCACTCATCAGAATTGGCTGAATGGTGTTAAAGGCACTGGAGAAATAAAAAAAACATGATCCTCACAGTGCCCTTCCCACCATCCAGGTGAGAGTGAGCGTGATGCAGCAGGTAGATAACAGCATCGTCCACTCCTACATGGGGCTGATATGCAAACTGTAAAGGATCCAGGGAAGGAGCCACCAGTGGCCTCAGCTGATCCAGCACAAGTCTCTCGAGGACCTTCATGACCTGGGACGTCAGGGCAACAGGTCTGAAGTCATTTGAGCTCGATGGGATGGGCTTCTTGGGCACCGGCACTATGCAGGATGTTTTCCATAGCACTGGTATCCGTTCTAGCGTCAGACTCAGGTTGAAGATGAAGTGCAGGATCCCAGTTAGCTGAGCAGCGCAAGTCTTCAGGACCCAGGGGTTGACTCGGTCAGGGCCTGCTGACTTAGCTGGATTGACTTTCTCCAGCTGCCGTCTTACAAGTCCAGGTGTCAGACACACTGGGCTGGCTTTCTCAGTGGGGGTGGAAGTGGAGGAGGGGAGAGGGGGGGGAAAATGGCTGTGGCAGGTAAAAGAGAAGGAGGGGGAGGTGGAGGTGTGAGAACAGGAGTAGTGGGGGGAGGGCCAGTAAGGGGTGCGTTGCTAAATTTGTTGAAAAACAAATTCAGCTCGTTGGCTCTATCTGCACCCCCATCCAGCAGTTTGGCTTTATTGTTGAAGCCTGTGATGGCCTTCATACCTTTCCAAACCTCACGAGTGTTGTTTTGTTGGAGTTTAGCTTCAAGCTTCCTTCTATAGGCATATTTCCCTTCTTGAAGATTAACTCTGAGCTGCCACTGAATCCTCTTCAACTCGTCCCGATCACCGGATCTGAAGGCTCGCTTCTTTTTATTTAGCAGCACCTTTAGCTGGCTGGTGATCCAGGGCTTGTTATTTGGGTAACAGTGGACAGTTTTTGTCGGGATGATGGAGTCCTCACAGACATTTATGTAGTCAGTGATGCAGTCTGTGATTTTGTTGACATCTGTCCCGTGAGGCTTACAGAGTACTTCCCAGTCTGTAGTCTCAAAGCAGTCTTGTAAGGCTATGCCTGCCTCAATGCTTCTCATTTGCACTGATTTAGCTGAGATGGGCTGCCTCCTCACAGCAGGAACGTAATGAGGTGTTAAAAGCACCAGATTATGATCAGACCGTCCCAAGGGGGGCAGGGCAGTGGCGCTGTATGCATCTTTTGAATTAGCATACAGTAGGTCCAGAGTTTTATTTTCCTGTGTTGCACAGTGTACATATTGATGGAAAGTGGGTAAAATAGAGTCCAGAGAAACATGATTAAAGTCACCCGAAATGAGAATGAGGGCATCGGGATGTTTGGTCTGTTGCTTAGCAACAGCGGCGTGAATGGTGTCACAAGCAGCAGTTTTGTCAGCAGAAGGAGGAACATACACTCCGATGAAGATTACAGAAGTAAATTCCCTTGGCAAATAATATGGCCGAATTCCAACAGCCAGAAGTTCAATGTCCAGCGTACAAACACACTCCTTTACAGTAATATGAGCAGGATTATACCACCTCTCGTTCACAAAGATGGCAATCCCTCCGCCTTTTTTCTTACCGCTCAGGAGTGTGCTTCTATCCGCCCGTGAGGTTGTGAAGCCGGGTAGAGACGCGCTGTGGTCCGGGAAGTCCGCGTGTAGCCAAGTCTCCGTAAAGCACATGATGCTGCACACGGCGTACTCCTTTTGAGTTCGGACGAGCCCAAACAATTCGTCCATTTTGTTCGCCAAAGACCGCACGTTCCCCATGAGGACAGAGGGGATTGCAGGCTTAAATTTCCTTCTGCGCTCCTTCATCTTTATGCCGGCACGGCGTCCCCTGCGCTTTTTCCGTACTTCCACGGGAAGGTCCGGCCACGTTCCCCATAGCGCTGGTAAGGAGAGCGCAAACAGCTCCTCGCGGGTTTAAACAAAAGGTCTGCTGCTCCGCTGATCAAAGCCAAGCACCAAACACCAGTCATCACCAAAACACTCTCAAGTATGTGCCAGCACAAAGGAATTTACAACTTATCCTGTGTTTTTTATATACACTACCGTTCAAAAGTTTGGGGTCACATGTAAATGTCCTTATTTTTGAAGGAAAAGCACTGTACTTTTCAATGAAGATAACTTTAAACTAGTCTTAACTTGAAAGAAATACACTCTATACATTGCTAATGTGGTAAATGACTATTCTAGCTGCAAATGTCTGCTTTTTGGTGCAATATCTACATAGGTGTATAGAGGCCCATTTCCAGCAACTATCACTCCAGTGTTCTAATGGTACAATGTGTTTGCTCATTGGCTCAGAAGGCTAATTGATGATTAGAAAACCCTTGTGCAATCATGTTCACACATCTGAAAACACTTTAGCTCGTTACAGAAGCTACAAAACTGACCTTCCTTTGAGCAGATTGAGTTTCTGGAGCATCACATTTGTGGGGTCAATTAAACGCTCAAAATGGCCAGAAAAAGAGAACTTTCATCTGAAACTCGACAGTCTATTCTTGTTCTTAGAAATGAAGGCTATTCCACAAAATTGTTTAGATGACCCCAAACTTTTGAACGGTAGTGTATATATATATATAAATATATATATATATATATATATATATATATATATATATATATATATATATATATATATATATATATATATATATATATATATATATATATATATATATATATATATATATATATACATACATACATACACATCTATATATATACATATGTATGTATATATATGTATATATATGCATATATGTATGTATGTATGTATATATATACATACATATATATGTATATATATATAAATATATATGTATATGTATGTATATATATGTATATATATATATATATATATATATATATATATATATATATATACATATATATACATATATATATATATATATATATATATACATATATACATATATATATATATATATATATATATATATATATATATATATATATATATATATATATATATATATATATATATATATATATATATATATATATATATATATATATATATATGTGTTGCAAATAATAATTAACTTAGAATTTCATGTCTGCAACACGTGCCAAAGTAGTTGGGAAAGGGCATGTTCACCACTGTGTTACAAGGCTTTTTCTTTTAACAACACTCAGTAAACGTTTGGGAACTGAGGAGACACATTTTTTAAGCTTTGCTGGTGGAATTCTTTCCCATTCTTGCTTGATGTACAGCTTAAGTTGTTCAACAGTCCGGGGGTCTCCGTTGTGGTATTTTAGGCTTCATAATGCGCCACACATTTTCAATGGGAGACAGGTCTGGACTACAGGCAGGCCAGTCTAGTACCCGCACGCTTTTACTATGAAGCCACGTTGATGTAACACGTGGCTTGGCATTGTCTTGCTGAAATAAGCAGGGGCGTCCATGGTAACGTTGCTACAGTGTATGTTGCTCCAAAACCTGTATGTACCTTTCAGCATTAATGGCGCCTTCACAGATGTGTAAGTTACCCATGTCTTGGGCACTAATACACCCCCATACCATCACAGATGCTGGCTTTTCAACTTTGCACCTATAACAATCCGGATGGTTCTGTTCCTCTTTGGTCCGGAGGATACGACGTCCACAGTTTCCAAAAACAATTTGAAATGTGGACTCGTCAGACCACAGAACACTTTTCCACTTTGCATCAGTCCATCTTAGATGAGCTCAGGCCCAGCGAAGCCGACGGCGTTTCTGGGTGTTGTTGATAAACGGTTTTCGCCTTGCATAGGAGAGTTTTAACTTGCACTTACAGATGTAGCAACCAACTGACAGTGGGTTTCTGAAGTGTTCCTGAGCCCATGTGGTGATATCCTTTACACACTGATGTCGCTTGTTGATGCAGTACAGCCTGAGGGATCGAAATTCACAGGCTTAGCTGCTTACGTGCAGTGATTTCTCCAGATTCTCTGAACCCTTTGATGATATTACGGAGCGTAGATGGTGTCCTTGCAATAGCTGCTTGAGAAAGGTTTTTCTTAAACTGTTCAACAATTTGCTCACGCATTTGTTGACAAAGTGGTGACCCTCGCCCCATCCTTGTTTGTGAATGACTGAGCATTTCATGGAATCTACTTTTATACCCAATCATGGCACCCACCTGTTCCCAATTTGCCTGTTCACCTGTGGGATGTTCCAAATAAGTGTTTGATGAGCATCCCTCAACTTTATCAGTATTTATTGCCACCTTTCCCAACTTCTTTGTCATGTGTTGGTGGCATCAAATTCTAAAGTTAATGATTATTTGCAAAAAAAAAAAAGTTTTATCAGTTTGAACATGAAATATGTTGTCTTTGTAGCATATTCAACTGAATATGGGTTGAAAATGATTTGCAAATCATTGTATTCTGTTTATATTTACATCTAACACAATTTCCCAACTCATATGGACACAGGGTTTGTACATGTTTGATTTATTTTCATATTTTCAGTATGACAGACACTGTACGTACCATTTCAACACCCACAAATACATTGATGCACACACACACGCACACACGCACACGCGCACACACACACATAGATGCAAACAGTACAGTCTGTAATCTGCCACAATTAAATTAACAGCATCATTACTGTAATGGTATTGCTATTAATAAACTAGAGAGGACTTTATTGAGGCAAATTGTAGCGTAATAAATGTAAAAAAAAAAATCCCAACGTCCCTTCAATTAACAGAAATTATACTCCGGGGGGCATAATCATATTACTATGAAATCATTATTATATTGAGGTGGTGATTATTAAATTAATTGAATCTTGGCTGCTTATATCTTTCTGCTTATTATTGTATTACGTTACCTAAAAGTGAGACAAACAGTTTGAGTCCACTCCTGAAACTTCTCAATTCTAATTTACCAAGGTCTGACACACTTGCCTTGTTAAGCCTATTTTAGGTTACTATTGCCTATTTACCTATTTAGATTACTATTTCAACAACACGTCATCAGTGGGTAAAACTAACCTGTCTCACGACGGTCCAATCCCAGCTCACGTTGGTATGTGTGTGTGTGTGTGTGTGTGTGTGTGTGTGTGTGTGTGTGTGTGTGTGTGTGTGTGTGTGTGTGTGTGTGTGTGTGTGTGTGTGTGTGTGTGTGTGTGTGTGTGTGTGTGTGTGTGTGTGTGTGTGTGTGTGTGTGTGTGTGTGTGTGTGTGTGTGTGTGTGTGTATATATATATATATATATATATATATATATATATATATATATATATATATATATATATATATATATATATATATATATATATATGTATATTTATATATATATGCACGCACACACAAGGGCAACCAAATGTGGGCCTGTGGGCCAAAAATGGTAACATTTTGCACATAGTAGATAATCAGTGGAATATATTTAACAACTCAGATTTAAGGTCAAGGTTAATTAATAAAGCACATTTAAAAACAACAGCTCAAGCTGCCACAAAGTGCTGTATAATATCAGTAAGGTTACAATTATCAAAACAATAAATTGATGGTCACAATAAAAAAAAAACATATGACAGGCATCATAGTGCGTTAACAGACGTTAATAAAAGTAAATAAAACGGACTCAAGTATTTAAAATAGTTCCCCCAAAATGTTAAACTCAGCTTTAATAAAATGAAGAAAAAAATATATATTTTAAAAAAAAAAGGTTAATTTCGGATTCAAATGACGATGAACATCCTTCATCAAAGACAGCCCAAAATAAGAATAATTCAGATTAAAATAAAAAAAAAACATGAATACATTATAAGAAAATACATAACTTAAAACCAGTGAAGTTGGCACATTGTGTAAATGGTAAATAAAAACAGAATACAATGTTAGAACTGAGAAACGTTGTTATTTTTTGCAAATATTAGCTCATTTGGAATTTGATGCCTGCAACATGTTTCAAAAAAGCTGGCACAAGTGGCAAAAAAGACTGAGAAAGTTGATGAATGCTCATCAAACATCCCACAGGTGAACAGGTTAATTGGGAACAGCTTCCATGAAATGCTCAGTCATTCACAAGCAAGGATGGGGTGAGGGTCATTATCATCTACAGTCCGTAATATCATCAAAAGGTTCAGAGAATCTGGAGAAATTACTGCACGTAAATGGCAAGACCGAAAACCAACATTGAATGCTCGTGACCTTCGATCCCTCAGGCGGTGCTGCATCAAAAACCAACATCAGTGTGTAAAGGATATCACCACATGGGCTCAGGAACACTTCAGAAAACCACTGTCAGTAACTACAGTTTGTTGCTACATCTGTAAGTGCTAATTAAAACTCTACTAAGCAAAGTGAAAGCCATTTATCAACAACACCCAGAAACGTCACCGGCTTCGCTAGGCCCGAGCTCATCTAAGATGGACTGATGCAAAGTGGAAAAGTGTTCTGTGGTGTGACGAGTCCACATTTCAAATTGTTTTTGGAAACTGTGGACGTCGTGTTCTCCAGACCAAAGAGGAAAAGAACCATACAAATTCCAATAGGCGCAAAGTTCAAAAGCCAGCATTTGTGATGGTATGGGGGTGTATTAGTGCCCAAGGTATGGGTAATTTACACATCTGTGAAGGCACCATTAATGCTGAAAGATGCACACAGGTTTTAGAGCAACATATGTTGCCATCCAAGCAACGTCTTTTTCATGGACGCCCCTGCTTATTTCAGCAGGACAATGCCAAGCCACATTATGCACGTGTTACAACAGCGTGGCTTCGTAGTAAAAGTGTACGGATAGTCCAGACCTGTCCCCCATTGAAAATATGTGGCCTAAAATGCGACAACGAAGACCCCGGACTGTTGAACAACTTAAGCAAGAATGGGAAAGAATTCCACCTGAAAAGCTTCAAAAAATTGTTCTCCTCAGTTCCCAAACGTTTACTGAGTGTTGTTAAAAGGAAAGGCCATGTAACACAGTAGTAAAAATGCCCCTGTGCCAGCTTTTTTGCAATGTGTTGCTGCCATTAAATTCTAAGTTATATGATTATTTGCAAAAAAAAAAGAGTTGAATTAAATATCTTGTCTTAGTAGTGTATTCAATTAAATATAAGTTTGAAAGGATTTGCAAATCATTGCATTCTGTTTTTATTTACGATTTACACAACGTGCCAACTTTACTGGTTTTCAGTTGTGTAAGTTGAATGCATCAAGAAATTAAGGATAAATGAATAACTAGAAGTGTAAAAGTAGTTAAATGAAATTGTGAAAAATGTACGGAAATATCGAATTGAGAAAAGGCAGATTGTAGTATAAGCACTTCTTAATAATGATCTAGGAGTGACATATACTGTAATATGTTTATAAAAACTTGTAATAGGTATTATTTACTAATTGGAATGATTTGTCCAGAAGTATATGTTATCACAGTTCTCTATGAGAGCTTTTAAAGGCATTTAGAAAGGCCTGGACTGCTGTGAGGCCCATTTGAGGCTAATCCTCATCCAGCATTTGATTCTCACAGGCTCCCATGAGCCTTTTCTCTGGATGTGCGGAACCTTCAGAATACACCACAGTATGAAGAGCATGGTGCAGCCAAGTAGAAATGATTGTTAACTGGTTTTAGAAAAGAGGGACGTCCAGTAAGAGGCTTTTACTCAATACAAGATCTCAGAACAATAGCCAGCTCGACTCAGATAGGTGATGAAGACGTCCAGCCCACCCTGGATACTTAAAAGACTGACCTTTCAACAAAAGCCTGCAGCAGCACCACAGCTGATCAAGTGTCTCAATAAGGCCTCTCTGCATACGAATTAGTCTTACTATCACCCTCATTATTCATTAGTTTTGCTCATTTTTGCATCAAAAGTTGATTTACTCATTTTACAAAAACAAATTTGAGTATCTAAAGGAAGCAATTCAGCGGACGTCAGAAAGAAGTGCGAGTAAATGTGCTGAATCTGAACCCAAATTAGGAATTGAACATCTGGGACTTTTGGGAATATGGACAAATGCCAGCCTAAATATTTGAATGTTGGAATTGTTGAAAGGAGTTTTTTTTAAGGCAAAATCAACTTTTGTTACCTGTTGGTACCTGTTTTTGTGTGTTTAGGATCCCCAGCAATCCTGAAAATGTGAAATCAAACCATGGAGGCATGGCGAAGATAGTGAAAACATTCTTCCAAACCTGCTCCAAACGAATCGTTTGGAATTTAAAGGCCTACTGAAATGAGATTTTCTTATTTAAACGGGGATAGCAGATCCATTCTGTGTCATACTTCATCATTTGGCGATATTGCCATATGTTTGCTGAAAGGATTTAATAGACAACATCCACGATAAAGTTTGCAACTTTTGGTCGCTGATAAAAAAGACTTGCCTGTACCGGAAGTAGCGTGACATCACAGGTTGTGGAGCTCCTCACATCTGCACATTGTTTACAATCATGGCCACCAGCAGAAGTAGCGTGACATCACAGGTTGTGGAGCTCCTCACATCTGCACATTGTTTACAATC
The DNA here is from genome assembly GCF_033978785.1 of Entelurus aequoreus. NCBI lineage: Eukaryota > Metazoa > Chordata > Actinopteri > Syngnathiformes > Syngnathidae > Entelurus > Entelurus aequoreus. The sequence continues at coordinate 35,205,953 of NC_084754.1, read as the reverse complement.
ATGGCCACCAGCAGAAGTAGTGTGACATCACAGGTTGTGGAGCTCCTCACATCTGCACATTGTTCACAATCATGGCCACCAGCAGAAGTAGCGTGACGTCACACGTTGTGGAGCTCCTCACATCTGCACATTGTTTACAATCATGGCCACCAGCAGCAAGAGCGATTCGGACTGAGAAAGCAACGATTTCCCCATTAATTTGAGTGAGGATGAGGAAAGTGAGAGTGAAGGACTAGAGGTTCAATGGAAGCGATTCAGATAGGGAAGATGCTGTGAGAGGCGGGTGGGACCTGATATTCAGCTGGGAATGACTAAAACAGTAAATAAACACAAGACATACACTACCGTTCAAAAGTTTGGGGTCACCCAAACAATTTAGTGGAATAGCCTTCATTTCTAAGAACAAGAACAGACTGTCCAGTTTCAAATGAAAGTTCTCTTTTTCTGGCCATTTTGAGCGTTTAATTGACCCCACAAATGTGATGCTCCAGAAACTCAATCTGCTCAAAGGAAGGTCAGTTTTGTAGCTTCTGTAAGGAGCTAAAGTGTTTTCAGATGTGTGAACATGATTGCACAAGGCTTTCCTAATCATCAATTAGCCTTCTGAGCCAATGAGCAAACACATTGTACCATTAGAACACTGGAGTGATAGTTGCTGGAAATGGGCCTCTATACACCTATGTAGATATTGCACCAAAAAGCAGACATTTGCAGCTAGAATAGTCATTTACCACATTAGCAATGTATAGAGTGTATTTCTGTAAAGTTAAGACTAGTTTAAAGTTATCTTCATTGAAAAGTACAGTGCTTTTCCTTCAAAAATAAGGACATTTACATGTGACCTCAAACTTTTGAACGGTAGTGTATATATATACTCTATTAGCCACAACACAACCAGGCTTATATTTAATATGCCACAAATTAATCCCGCATAACAAACACCTCCCCCCTCTTGTCCATATAACCCGCCAATACAACTCAAACACCCGCACAACACACTCAATCCCACAGCCCAAAGTACCGTTCACCTCCGCAAAGTTCATACAGCACATATATTTCCCCAAAGTTACGTACGTGACATGCACATAGCGGCACGCACCTACGGGCAAGCGATCAAATGTTTGGAAGCCGCAGCTGTGTACTCACGGTACCGCGTATCCAACTCAAAGTCCTCCTGGTAAGAGTCTCTGTTGTCCCATCTCCACAAGCATGCGTATTCAACTCAAAGTCCTCCTGGTAAGAGTCTCTGTTGTCCCATCTCCACAAGCATGCGTATTCAACTCAAAGTCCTCCTGGTAAGAGTCTCTGTTCTCCCAGTTCCCCACAGGCCAATGGTAAAGCTTGACTGTCATCGTTTGGGAATGTAAACAATGAAACACCGGCTACGACGTAGCCGCTACGTGTTTGTTTTGCTGCAGCCGTCCGCTAATACACCGCTTCCCACCTACAGCTTTCTTCTTTGCTATCTCCATTGTTCATTAAACAAATTGCAAAAGATTCACCAACACAGATGTCCAGAATACTGTGGAATTTTGCGATGAAAACAGACGACTTAATAGCTGGCCACAATGCTGTCCCAAAATGTCCTCTACAATCCGTGACGTCACGTGCAAACGTCATCATACCGAGACGTTTTCAGCAGGATATTTCGCGGGAAATGTAAAATTGCACTTTACTAATCTAACCCGGCCGTATTGGCATGTGTTGCAATGTTAAGATTTCATCATTGATATATAAACTATCAGACTGCGTGGTCGGTAGTAGTGGCTTTCAGTAGGCCTTTAAGACTTTAGTGATATATTTTGCTTTTGTTATGTCAGCGAATATCTCTATATGGTAGAGATTTACCAGGAGCGCTTTGCGCAAGTCCGCCATTTGTATTCGGTTGCTCTACCAAGTTGTAGTCAATAAGTGTGGTACAGACAGGCTTGTACATGCACGTGCATTCTAAAATTATCCGCTGATGCCATTTTTTATAAAAAGTAGCGTATAGTTCTATTAGTAGACTCCATATGGAAGCGCTAAAAACTACGCTAAAACAGATACCAATAGAAATAGCACTATTGATAATGAACAATACCAATACTTTACCTTTATTATAAACAATACAATTGTTCAAATGCAACAATACATATACGTAATGATAACTAGAGATACGAAAGAATGCAGAAAAATGGAGGGGAAGAAAGAGAAGCAACCTATATTAACCTTGTAGATTGTTATAGTAACAATAGGTTAAGCTTTGTCAGTGTGCCATGTGTTGTACCCAGTTTACCCTAGGGCAACAACGTTAATATATGTTTGATGAAACATGATTATGTGCATGAGTGTATGTGTGCATATGTACTTGTATATGTACAGTATGTGTATATGTGTGCTTGTACAGTGAATGTATATGTACAGTATGTGTATATGTGGGCTTGTACAGTGAATGTATATGTACAGTATGTGTGTATGTATGTTTGTACAGTGAATGTATATGTACAGTATGTGTATACAGTATGTGTGTTTGTACAGTGAATGTATATGTACAGTATGTGTATGTTTGTACAATGAACGTACGTGTGGATGTACAAACTTTGAGTATGTACATAGATATTACTGTATTTGTGTATGTATGTGGGAGCGTTGGTACGTATGTATGTATGTATGTATGTATGTATGTGAGTACCGGTATATGTGAATTTGTATGTACAATATATTTGACTCCCAGTGTGTGTGGGAGCCAGAGTACGGCCCCAGCCCCCAGAGAGCCCAACCCACAAACAGTAGGTGTGGCGCCCCGGGAACCAGGGACCACCGCCCCACCCAGTCAGGCCAGCCAGCGACAGGAACCCCAGAGCCAGGCCCACCGCGCCGTTCGTAAGAGCCAGCAGCAGGCTGCAGACAGACGCAGGGAGAAAAGCAGGGGACAGCCAGACCCCAAGCCAGCAAGAGACCACACCCCACACGGGCAGAAAGGCGGGACGCCCCACCCGGAGGGGCCAGAGACTCCCCGCAACTGGACGGGAAGACTGCCCCGGTTTTTGGTGCAATATCTACATAGGTGTATTGAGGCCCATTTCCAGCAACTATCACTCCAGTGTTCTAATGGTACAATGTGTTTGCTCATTGGCTCAGAAGGCTAATTGATGATTAGAAAACCCTTGTGCAATCATGTTCACACATCTGAAAACACTTTAGCTCGTTACAGAAGCTACAAAACTGACCTTCCTTTGAGCAGATTGAGTTTCTGGAGCATCACATTTGTGGGCTCAATTAAACGCTCAAAATGGCCAGAAAAAGAGAACTTTCATCTGAAACTCGACAGTCTATTCTTGTTCTTAGAAATGAAGGCTATTCCACAAAATTGTTTGGGTGACCCCAAACTTTTGAACGGTAGTGTACATATACATACATACATACATACATACACACTCTCACACACACACACACACACACACACACACACACACACACACACACACACACACACACACACACACACATATACATACTTGCATATATACATATATATATATACATACATACACACACACACACACACACACACACATATACATACATGCATATATACATACAGTATATATACACACACTCATACCTATACTCATACATGCACACACATCATGTTCGTCCTTCGTTTTCGAAGATGACCAGGTGACTTCACGTTGATTTGTGTGTGCGAAGATGGCTCATGAGACCAATCCTTGCGCGGAATGACCGGTTGCAGTGAGGTTATGGCTGGGGTGTGGCTGGCAGAGAGGGAAGAACTGTCTCTGGTCTTGCGGAGCTGTCGCTTCTGTTCGGCTTCATGGATGCGTTTTTCCTCGAAGTCTGCAACACCATGCCAGACTGCAGAGCGCCAGTTTGAACGGTGTTGGGCATCGGCTTCCCATGTGTCTGGGTCCAGACCACAGCCCTTGAGACTGGCCTTTAGGGTGTCCTTAAAGCGTTTCCGCTGTCCGCCGTGTGAGCGCTTTCCATGGTGCAGTTCACCGTACAGGAGCATTTTTGGTAGACGTTTATCTGACATGCGGCAGACATGGCCAGCCCATCTCAGCTGGGAACGCTTGAGGATGGCATAGATGCTCTCCATCTCAGCCCTGTGAAGGACCTCCATGTCTGGGATCTTGTCCTGCCACCTGATGTTGAGCAGCCTCCTGAGGGATCTCATGTGGAAGGCGTTAAGCTGTTTAGCATGCCAGTCCAGGTCTCACAGGCATACAGCAGGGCGGGTAGGACAACAGCACGGTAGACCTTAAGTTTGGTCCGTAGGCTAAGCCCTCTGCGCTCCCAGACAGAACTGCGGAGTTGGCCAAATGCAGCATTTCCATGCGCTATCCTATGTATGACCTCCTCGTCGATGTTGCCCACGCGTGACAAGGTGCTACCCAGGTAGACAAACTTTTCAGCAGCTTTGAGGTCCTCACCATTTACGCTGACGAGGGGCTCAGTGTACAGGTCTCCAGGAGCAGGTTGATGCATAACCTCTGTTTTCTTTGTACTGATGGTGAGTCCAAAGTCTGAGCATGCTGTGGCAAAGTTGTTCCTGCTCAGTTGCATTTCCAGCTCATTGGAAGCATTCAGGGCACAGTCGTCCGCAAAGAGAAAGTCGTGAACCTTGGTGGTCCGTACTTTTGTCTTTGCCTGGAGTCTTCGCAGATTAAACAGCTTGCCATCAGTGCGGTAGCGCAGGTCTATCCCCATGTCCCCAGACCGGAAAGCATCTGTCAGCATGGCTGAGAACATCATACTGAACAGAGTGGGTGCCAGAACACAGCCTTATTTGACTCCATTTTCCACATGGAAAGGCTCAGATGATGCGCCGTTGTCCTGGACTTGTGCCTGCATTCCATCATGGAATTCACGGACCATGTTTATAAAGATGTTACAGCAGTCAAACTAGGCCATGATCTTCCAGAGGCCCTCTCGGCTGACAGTGTTGAAGGCCTTCGTCAGATCTACAAAGGTGGAGTATAGAGTGACGTTCTGTTCTCTGTGCGCGCCGAAGCCTCGGGCGCGAGCCGCCGCGGGTGCAGATCTTGGTGGTAGTAGCAAATATTCAAACGATTTGCAGCACCTCGGAATACCTTGCAGCACCAAGCTACCACAATAGACGCAGGGACCAGACCCAGCAGGCCCCAACCAAGACGGGCACCCGGAAGGGATGGACGGTGGGACCCGGGAGCTCCAGACACGCAGTCCGGATGTAGTAGCCTGAGGCGCCGACCCCCGCCTGACAAGCAGGCCCAGAGAAATATACAGTACATATATACATACACATACGTATGTATGTGTACACATACACATATATACACACACATACATACATATATATACACATACATACACATACATACACATACACATATATATACATACATACATACACACACACACACACACACACACACACACACATATACATACTTGCATATATACATATATAAACATACATACATACATACATACATACATACATACATACATACACACACACATATACATACATGCATATATACATATATATACACACACACATACCTATACTCATACATGCACACACATATACAAACATACATATACATACCTACATCCGACAAGCCAACCAACACGACAATAAACGAGTATGAGGCCGGCTGAATGTTTTTAGGAGCAAACGCTGCATTAAAAGCATGTGATTCAATTGTAATAATTCCAATTTGTGACGTTTACAGAATATTCAATTATTCTCATTTTCAAATATGAATTACACTTCGCTACTCTTAAATACCAATAATATAGTCTAATGTATATCTATATTACAGAATATTCAAATCTTCTCATTTTGAAACAAAGTACACTTCGATATTCTTAAATGTCAGTAATATATGATGATATACAGTGCAGCTGAGATAGGCACCAGCACCCCCCGCGACCCCAAACGGGACAAGCGGTAGAAAATGTATGTATGGATACAGTATATATCAACATCATTTTAACAATTAGGTGAACCCAATCTATAGTTCCTTCAAATGATTCATGCTTAGTGCTTACTAAAATGATGAACTATCTAGATACATGTTTGTATTATTTACGTCCTCTTAACTCATTGATTAGATCACATTATTTGTGATTAAAATATTCCATTGTCGTGGCCCAGAGATTTTACTTTTTATTTCCAGAAACTTTTTTTTATACAAACAGTCTAATCAGTCCAATACACAATTGTACAATAATAATACAATTCCAATTCCAAACCAAACGTGGCCCAGCAACATTCCGAATAGGAATTGAGACAAAATAATGACTGAAACATGACGAAAAACAATTCAAAGTAGTCAAACAAAAATGAATAATATAAACAACGGTATCAATATTAATAAGAATTACAACATAACAGATTAAAAATCCCTCATTTACATTGTCATCACAGCCATTTATTTAAAAAAAATGAAAAATGAATGAACAAAATGAACAATAGTGTCACGGTGGCTTTAACCTGCATCACATCTCATAAGCTTGACAACAAATTGTGTCAAATATTTACCACAAGTATAAAAATAAGTAATATTTTAGGTTCATTTAACCTTATAGTTCAAACAAATTTAAATAATGGATGCCATATTCCAATATATGACTCATTATTGTCACGGCGGGGTTGCAGCTTACTGCGGGGTCGTTCTCCCAGGAATGCAGACCAACTACTCTGGACAAGGCGTGCAGGTAAAAACATGATTTATTCCTCACAAAATCAAAGGAGTACAAAACAGAAAGCGAGCCGACAGAACAACGTGCCTAAACTAACACTTAAGTAAGTTTTTCTCGTCCATAGTTTATGCTAATTGTAGCATGAACAAACAACTAGAGACAAGGCAAAAGTCACGTAAGAGGTGCTTGTAGCAAATAATGACGCCAGGCCGACTGACCGGCAAAGGCAGGCTGGAATAATGCCTCTGATTAGTGCTCGGGCAGCAGGTGAGCGGGCAAACACCAATCAGAGGCAGGTAGAAACAATAAGCAACCATGGCAACCAAAACAAACAAGGCTTCACAAAAAACAGGAACCATGGAGTCCAAAACTAACAGAACATAACAAAAACATGATCCGGACCACGGATCATGACAATTATTATCTAGACTAAATGCAGTTTTTTCTACTGATATCATCTCCATAGCTTGTGTATACCAGTCAGTTTGAGTTGGACTATCAACATCGATCCATTGTTTTAATATTACCCTTTTTGTTATGATGCATATTGAAAGAAATTAATTTTTATTCTTTAATGACATATTACTAAATTAATGCAGAGCACCAAGAATACAAGTTTGCGGTGGATGTTTATATTTAAGAATATGATTGCTTCTTTTGTTGTTTTCAACCAATTTCCACAATAAATGAACAAGAGTTCCCTCAGCTCCCCGACACTTCCTACATAACTTGCTATCTACTGCCCCAATTTTTAAAACGCTGACAAGATGTCAAATACAATCTATTCAAGATCTTAAATTGATTATGCTTATTTTTAATGCTTTAAAGGGCTTATTGGCATTTTTCCAAATACCATTCCATGATATGTCTCTTTCTAAAATGTTTAAGTTGATCATTCATTTCCGAAACATGCATCATTTGCATTCCATAAAATATTATTGGATACGAACGTGTTAAACCCTTCCGCCGCTTGGAGAGACTTAAGAAAAGAAGAGCACGCTACAAAAACTATCAACCATTCAACCTCCGATGTAGAGACAAGGAGATTACACCAACAAGCCTCAACATAAAAAAACCATGACAACCAAGAACACAGAAAAAATCATTACCAAAGCAGGAAAATAACTAAAGAAGGAAAGGATACGGATCACAGCGAACAAGATTGACGGAAGCGGAAATGGACAACTTCAAGCAAAACTTCCCAAGTGAACACGATACTGATACAAACAAGTTAATAGAAACACATCTACAAACAATAGTTTGCCATAACCAAAGGACGGCAGATAGATCAATTAAAAAAGCTTATCAACAGAAAAAAGAAAAATGAGACACACAAGTACACAAACGAAAAGTGGGGGCACAACCTCACAAGCAACTTTTCTTACTTTCTGGTACCTGCTGATCTGTATTTGGGATTTGCATAAGTCCTGAAAAATTGCGTGCGTCCGCCTTTGTAGTCTGTAGTCAACACTATAGTCAACAAGCTTCTTCTTTTTCATCTTCTTCTTATGGGACATTCATCCTCGGCTGTTGTCATTACTAATATAAAGTTCTTACTTATATCTGTCAGTAAACTCGCCATCAACATACACAGTGAGTTGACATTAGTCACCCAAGGAACTTTAAAGAGTTCCGCTCGGACGTTTTTTCATGGGACACATTTCCGGCGTTGTTGTTGTTTTGGGATGAGGAGATGCTGCTCTGTTATTGATTGAAGTCAAGTGTGAATGTCATTCAAACAGTTAGCTCCATCTTTTGACACTTCCACTCCCGTTCTTGCACGCTACAACAAAGATGACGGGGAGAAGACGGTGGCGAAGGTGAGCCACGTAAATAAGACCCTGAAGCGACTGTCAGAAAGTGGCTTGAAGATGATCTGTAAAACATCATCTATGCAACAATTTGACCAAAGAACCACCATTACATGTTATGTAGACCACAAGGAAGCGTTTTCAATTTAGAAAAAAATGATAATAACCGAGCAGGGGCAAAAGGCGGACCTACGCAACACAGTAACAGGGATATTAAAAATGGCAAAACTACCACAAAGCAACGTCACAAAAAAGGAAATAGAAGCTATCATTACGCTTAAAAAAGATGAAACCATCACCATCATACCAGCAGACAAACTACAGTAATAATGGACACGGATGTGTATGAAAAACAAATGTAAACAATGCTGAAAGATAACAACATATATGAGATGGTCAAAAAAAGATCCCACAGATGAAAAGAAAAAAATGCTCAAAACTCTCCTCAAACCATTAGTCAAAAGCAAAAAAATAACACGAGATCAATATGAATTTTTAATACCCACAGCAGATAAAACCCCAAGAATACACAGTACCCCTAAAATTCACAAAAAAGAAAGCCCACTACGCCCAATAGTAGACAGTATAGGTTCCGTTAAATAGTCAAACCCCTCCTTGCCTCTCAGAATACCGCTGCAAAAATTCTAAACAACTGGCACAAGATCTCAACACAATCAAATTGGAAACAGATGAAATGTTTATTTCACATGAGGTCATTTCATTGTTCACGAAAAACCCCAGTGGATGTCACCCTGCACACATCACAAAACCAAGAGCAAGAACAAACCTCACACCTAAAGACATACACATTGACTCGATTTCCTTGCAAAATCCACATGCTTTCAATACAAAAGAATAATATACACACCAAAAGAGAGCTTTGCAACCCCTTATGAGCAGTTTCTTCATGGAAGACCTGAAACTACCGCCAACAACACAACACCCGTACACTGCAGACCCACCTTCTGGAGAAGATACATGGATGACATTCTGGAGAAAATAAAAATGGGACACACACAGGAAACTTCCCAGAAAACCTCAACAGTATTGACAAGACTGAAAACATCAAATTGACACATGAAGAGAAAATGCAATCTTCCACAAAGATGACAGCAGGTAGACTTGACCTGGTTGGCCATGCCTAGAAGAACAGCTGATAGTCACCTGATCACCTCACAGTGATCAGGTGACCATTCTGAAGAAGACTGCAGATGACAGTCGAAAAATGTCAGGTAAAAATTCCATCTAATATACCGAAAATATTGTCTGATTACAAGAACATTTGAAAAGTATATGAATAAGAAGACATGATGAACCTTTTTGAGCTACTATCTTCACAAACAGATTAACGAAGCGCAATCCTTTATTTACGGAGGGCCACATGGGAAAAATGAAATTAATATACTGTATGCATCTTTAAATAGTTACTTAAATGTGTCGTTAATTAATTATAATTGGAACTAAATACATAAATGAGTTATTAAATGTGACATTACATTTTTGTATGTAAAATTGCATGCAGTTATTTGATCATTTAATTAATTTCATTATTAGTTATTTCACAATATTAATTATTGATTTCATTATTTTGTATTTATTTAATTAATTAATGACACATTTGTGTAATTATTTAAAGAGTTATTGATTTTTATTTTGTTTAATAAATAAAGGTACTGTCAAAAATGCAGCTGACCGACTTTTAACAAGCACAAGAAAAGGAGAGCACATTACTCCTGTTTTAGCCTCTTCGTGTCTTTTAGAGTCCATTTTGTTTTTAAATTCTTACATGGTCTTGCCCCACCTTACCTTTCTGGGCTGCTCCACCTCTATGCCCCCACCCGGTCCCTCAGGTCAGCTGATCAGCTGCTCCTGGAGGTACAGAAATCAAAGCGCAAGCTCAGAGGGGACCTAAACTCTGGAATGGTCTCTCTCTCCATGTGAGACAGGCCCCTTCTTTGGCTACTTTTAAGACTCTTGAAATCCATTTACTCACTGGCTTTCAACCCAGCATGAGACTTTGAACTGTTTCAACTGTTGGATGAGTGTATTAATTGATTAAATGTTTACCATCTGGCTCACCATATTTGTCAGCACTAGAGTTTTTTTGTTTGAATTGAAACAAACATTCATCCATCCATCATTTTCCGCTTATCAGAGGTTGTGTCGCGGGGGCAGCAGCCTACAGAGAGAAGTCCAGATTGTTGGGAATACTATGTCACCCAGCTGGCATTCCCAGGCCAGCTGGGTGACATAGTATTCCCGACTGCTGTGTCTTTCCCATGGCTTCCTACCGGCGGGACGTGCCCTTAAACACCTCCTCATCTGGCTCCTTTCGATGTGGAGGAGAGGTGGCTTTACTCTGAGTTCCTCCTGAATGACAGAACTTCTCACCCTATCTCTAAGGAAGAGCCCGTCGGAAGAAACTCATTCTGTCCGCTTGTACCTTGATCTTTTCTTTCAGTCATAAACCAAAGCTCATGAGCATAGAGGTAAGGATAGGAACGTAGATCCAACCGTAAACGATCTACTCTTCCCTCACTCGTGAACAAGACTCCGATATACTTGAAGTCTTTTACTTGGGGCGAGATTTCCTCCACAACCCGAAGATGGCAAACCATACTTTTCTGGGCGAGAACCATGGACTCGGACTAGGAGGTGCTGATTCGCATCCCAGTTGCTTCACACTTGGCTGCAAACCAATGCAGTGAGTGCTGAAGATCCAGGCCAGATGAAGCCAGCATCATCTGAGAAAAGCAGAGACCTAATTCTGCAGCCACCAAACCGAATCCCCTCAATGCTTTGACTGCGCCGTGAAATTCTGTCCATAAAAGTTATGAACAGAACCGGTGACAAAGGGCATCTCTGGCAGAGTCCAACCCTCACTGGAAACGAGTTCGACTAACTGCTGGTAATGCGGACCAAGTTCTGATACCGATCAAACAGGGAACAGAAGTAAGTAAAAGTAGTAATAATAATAATAATAATAATAAAGTAATGCGTTGAAACCATTGAGGGATGTTTCATATTGTTAGTGCTAGTTAATAATGCGATTGAACGTGCTTTGGTGGCTGTATCTCTCCAAGCTCAGGGGTCAGAGTGGGTTGTTCAGTAATGAGAAAGTTCCCAGTTGGAATCATGCTTCCTCCACCCCAGTCACGGCTGTTGTGTACTTGGGTCTGACACTACGCTCGCATTCACTTCTGGGTTGCCAACACAGGGGAGCTTCACTGACCGAGAAGATGAGCCAGATATGGTACCCAGGCAATATGCAATAGTTACAGACTGCTCCTCAAGAGAGGATGGCTCAAATACAGAGACAAAATGTTGCTGTACGTATGTTGTACATGTGACAATAAAGATCTTCTTCTACTTGTCCACAAATGGGACATGGTAGGATTAAATGATTATCCCTTCATTGAATCGTTGTTCATTATTCCCCCATAGTAGTAGTTGTGTGACCTCTACAGGCACATATGCAGCCTTGAGTTCCTCTTTAGTACCCCATTGAAAATGTTGACATGCGTGTAGACTTTGAAAGCACCACTGGTGTAACACACACTTGACGTGCCCTGCAATGCAAATATGTCTAAATGAGGAAATGTTCATTATTTGTTTTACAGGTGGTTATGTTCATTTGGAAAAAGTGGGTGGGACAAATCGATATTCCAATAAATACCCCGTTCCCAGTGCTGCACCCATGATCCAAACAACACACACACTTTTGTTTCCATTTATTTGATCTGTAAACCTGCCCAAGTCATGATATTTCTATTAACTCTGACCTCTGGACTCTTTTTCATAACACAAACAAAAAATATTTTCAAATCATCAGAATACATACATTAAATTAAGTATAACAACTTCAAACAATTTCTTAACAGTAACAACATAAATGATTATTACACAAATGATCCAACTTGTTACTATGCAGGTCAGACACTAACTTTTAAATTGTCCAGTCATTTTTGTCCAGACAAACAAATGTACAAACACACACAAGCAGACTTTTATCATTTAGGTTGTAAGTACAGTTGTTTTCCTGCTGGCCTTTTGGGACAAAATTCATACACACAAACAAAGCCCATGAGGTTTGACCAGGTTTCAGCCTGCCACACACACACAAACACACACGCACGCACACGCACACACGCACGCACACACACACATACACACACACACTTCCAATTAAACAACATTTTGTATATGCATATGTTCCCTCAGAGGATTAAAATGCTTCTTTTCAGACACCACTGCTATAGCAACATGTGTCATGAGAACAGAGGTAGTCAGATATTGTACTCAAGTAAGAGTACTGTTACTTTACAGATTTATTACTCAAGTAAAAGTAAGGAGTAGTCACCCAAATATTTACTTGAGTAAAAGTAAAAAGTATGTTGTGAAAAAACTACTCAAGTACTGAGTAACTGATGAGTAACCTGTTCGTTTAAAGATGACGGCAACAAATAATGCACAAAAACATAAAAATAGCAATGAGCAAATTCAGAGCCAGGAATATCTCTTAAGCAACTAAAACAATAATATATATTAAATAATAATACATTAAAATAAAAAAATTGAGGCAAATTGAGCCACAATAACTTAACAGCACCATAGACTCAGTAGGCATTTATTGATTGATTGATTGATTGAAACTTGTATTAGTAGATTGCACAGCACAGTACATATTCCGTACAATTGACCACTAAATGGTAACACCCCAATAAGTTTTTCAACGTTAATCAATTCATGGTAAACACCCTGTGCACTTCTGATTGGTGTTTCTATGCATGCGTGTGTGTGTGTGTGTCTGTGCGTGCGTGCATGTGTGTGTGTGTGTGTGTGTGTGTGTGTGTGTGTGTGTGTGTGTGTGTGTGTGTGTGTGTGTGTGTGTGTGTGTGTGTGTGTGTGTGTGTGTGTGTGTGTGTGTGTGTGTGTGTGTGTGTGTGTGTGTGTGTGTGTGTGTGTGTGTGTGTGTGTGTGTGTGTGTGTGTGTGAGTCTGCAGTGTGTTAATAAATGTCCCCACACGATGTACATTTGACAGTGATTCATAGCAGGGAAGCTAACATCAGCCTACGGTGACAGCCAAAATATCTACTAACGTTACTTAACGTGATGTGCTTCCTCAAATTTGATGTTGAGTTCATGTAAGCCAGGGGTGCCCACACTTTTTCAGCAGGCGAGCTACTTTTTAAATGACCAAGTTGAGGTGATCTACCTCATATATACATATACATACACACACACATCATATATATATATATATATTATATATATATACATACATTTATATATACAGTGTATAATTTATATTTATTTATTTTGCTGTTTTTGTTCAAATGCTAAAGGTGTTTTAATGAATATACATGCATGTTTAACATATAGATTCCTTTCTTTTATGAAGACAAGAATATAAGTTGGTGTATTACCTGATTCTGATGACTTGCATTGATTACAATCAGACAGTAGTGCTGAGAACGTCCACGTTTTCAAATGGAGGAGAAAAAAAGTTCCTCCTTTCTGTCTAATACTACATGAAAGTGTTTGGTTTTTGGCATCTTATTTGTCCAGCTTCCATATTCGTTTTTATACACTTTACAAGAAATACATTGGCGGCAAACTCCGTAGCTTGCTAGCTTGTTTGCGCTGGCTTTCGGAGACTCTTATTTTGTTAGCGCAGGCGCGATGGAGCGGCACTTTTATTGTGAAGACAGGAACTGTGTGGTCAGTCTAAAGACTGACCGCACGGAACCGGGAAGTACGGTTGAAATAAAAAAGTGTCTTTTTTACTTCACACTTTTGATTGATTGATTGAGACTTTTATTAGTAGATTGCACAGTACAGTACATATTCCGTACAATTGACCACTAAATGGTAATACCCGAATAAGTTTTTCAACTTGTTTAACTTGTGACCGCCTGGCTCTGTTTGATTGGTGAAACGGAGTCAAACGTCACCAGTGACTGCATCTGATTGGTGAAATGGAGTCAAACGTCACCAATGACTGCATTTGATTGGTGAAACGGAGTCTAACGTCACCAGTGACTGCATCTGATTGGTGAAATGGAGTCAAACGTCACCAGTGATTGCATCTGATTGGTGAAACGCAGGCATGCATAGATCCTACTTTGAAGGTCTGTCTGACAAACCAAAACAAACAAAGCGTGCATTAACAGATGGATAAAAATCAGTAGCGAGTAGCGAGCTGAATGTAGATAAATGGAGCGGAGTAAAAGTAGCGTTTCTTCTCTATAAATATACTCAAGTAAAAGTAAAAGTATGTTGCATTAAAACTACTCTTAGAAGTACAATTTATCCCAAAAGTTACTCAAGTAGATGTAACGGAGTAAATGTAGCGTGTTACTACCCACCTGTGATGATAACAGTATACATGGTAGGGGAAACAAGTATTTGATCCCTGCTGATTTTATTATTCATTGTTATATATATTTTTTGTGCCTTACAAAGATATGAACGGTCCAGAATTTTTTTTTTGGTAGACTCAATGCAATCTAACAAAAAAAGTAGTCTGTTTCATGTACTTAAGTAACTTTTTGAGTAAATCGTACTTGTCAGAGTAGTTTTAATGCAACATACTTTTTACTTTTACTTGAATTTTTTTGTGAAAAACAAACTACTTTTATTTTGTTACATTGAGTTTCATTCCGATTGTGACATTAATTCATATTATCATTATATTTATTTATAATCTATTGATTACTTTTAAAGAAAATAATAGTTTCGTCTTGACAAAGAGACTTCTTGTAGCGGTCACGGTCACATGACTGTTTCACCAATCAAACAGAGCCTGGCAGATCTACGCGTGCGATTCACAGTCAGAAGAGGCAGCAATCCATTTTTATTTACAAACTATAAAAAAAATAAAAAATAAAGTGTCATCTGTGTCAGTAGAAATGTTCACATTTTAGCATACAAGAAATGGGAAAAAACATGTTGCAGTAAGTTGTAGATGTGTTTTAGCTGAGCAACATTAGCAATGTTATAACTTCATAAGTAAGTGTCAATTGTGCACACATGATGTCTCTGTCTCACACACACACGTGCAAACACACACACACTCATCAATTACGCTTTCTCCATTCAACACCATTCTCAATTGAAACCCATTCTTGCAATATATTATTTGTTTTAAATGATCAATAAAACTTTTGCAAAATAGGTCAAAGGTTTCTCCAGGCTGCTGACGAGTAAGTGCAGAGATTGTCTAAGAAACATCTTTTTACAAATGTAGTTTGGCTCTTTGAATTGCTTCGTGTATGAAATGTGCTCTATAAATAAACTTGCCCTGTTCAGTGATGAACAACAACAATGCTAATCAAGCAGATTTGGTGAGAGCCAACAATTACTTTGGGAAAAAATTATGATTCAGGACCTTATATTTTTGAGACTGAACACAAAGAGGATGAGCATTAAGTTTTAGAAGCCGAGTGATGGATGCAGTTTCAACACTTACTGTAATTGTGCCTAAAAAAATTATTAGCGGCCGAAATGAGTTTCCTCCGCCGGGTGGCGGGTCTCTCCCTTAGAGATAGGGTGAGAAGCTCTGCCATCCGGGGGGAGCTCAAAGTAAAGCCGCTACTCCTCCACATCGAGAGGAGCCAGATGAGGTGGTTCGGGCATCTGGTCAGGATGCCACCCGAACGCCTCCCTAGGGAGGTGTTTAGGGCACGTCCGACCGGTAGGAGGCCACGGGGAAGACCCAGGACACGTTGGGAAGACTATGTCTCCCGGCTGGCCTGGGAACGCCTCGGGATCCCCCGGGAGGAGCTGGACCAAGTGGCTGGGGAGAGGGAAGTCTGGGCTTCCCTGCTTAAGCTGCTGCCCCCGCGACCCGACCTCGGATAAGCGGAAGAAGATGGATGGATGGATATATATATATATATATATATATATATATATATATATATATATATATATATATATATATATATATATATATATATATATATATATATATATATATATATATATATATATATATATATATATATATATATATATATATACATATATATGTATATATATATATATATATATATACATATATATATATATATATATATATATATATATATATATATATATATATATACATATATATATATATATATATATATATATATATATATATATATATATATATATATATATATATATATATACAGCCCGGCCCCCGGCCAAATTGTTTTAACCCAATGCCGCCCCCAAGTCAAAAAGTTTGACTTGGGTCTGATCTAGTGTCTGCTCTGCAGTGCTGTGTTAATTGTGTGCTAAGTGTGTTGAAATGTTTTATTCTAGCATCATAATGTTTGTTTTTGGTGATTTTGAGCTGGTACCATTGCATCATGTATGTTTGTATATCTGACTTGCAAGTCAGTGACTTAGCATCATACTGTATGTTTGTAAATCTGACTAGTGTGTCAGTGCCTCCCCAACCTCAAACCTCACTGTACGTCACTGGTATTGAGCGTGTGCGTGCGAGGGGGCGCATGCTTGTTGCCACGGGGAAAAGGCAGGCCATGAAGCAGCAAATACCTCTGCCTCAAAGTAGGGGGCGATACATCAAAAGTTCATAAACTGCCAACACTGCTTAACCCTTAAGAAGTAAACAAAGAAAACAACAGACAACAACTGCTACGCTTCCCGCAAATTGTGATGCTTTTTCGCCCTAAAAATGGAGGATTTGATTTCTAAAATAAGGAATTTTTCAAGAATGGACTTTCAATCAAAGCTAGAAGTCATTAATACTGGGAGACAAACACCAGAGCTGCCAGATTTGATTCAAACGTGTTTGGTCCGAGGACAGAAAATAACGCGTTAATTTCAAAAGGATTGGAATACTTGAAAAGAATGTCTTTGTGGCTGTGCTACACAAAACTTCTTTATTGCTTTCCCTGCCTTTTATTCTCAACAAGTGACCGTGTTTGGACCCAAAGGGGATATACTGAGGTGGCAACTTGTCCAGGGTGTACCCTGCCTTCCGCCCGAATGTAGCTGAGATAGGCTCCAGCATGCCCCGCAACTCAGAGAGGGACAAGCGGTAGAAAATGGATGGGATGGGATGGATCTGAAAAAGCTGCCAAGAAGCCTCGAAAAACATGAAAGCTCATCTGCCTACAATCAAGGTCAGATTTATTGAAAAACGTTTGGAATATCACGTATTGATCTGGCTCTAAATGAAAGTAAATATCAGCATCAACAATGCCAATGTAAAGGAAAATGGAAATATATTAAAAGACCTGATAAACGCCACTTGCTTTTTGGGGAAACAGGAGCTTGCATTTTGTGGCAATTATCTCAATTGAGAAAGAGAGACTTTTAAAAGTCAAAGAAAAAGAGAAAAAGGAGGACTTCTACAACAAAGTCATAGAGATCTTCATCCAGATGGAAAGGCGAATGGACTAAGATATACTGTCTCGTGCAGGGGTCCCCAAACTACATATTGTGAGGCACATGCACTAACCCCTCCCGGCCAAATTGTTTTAAGCCAATGCAGCCCCCAAGTCAAAAAGTTGTCTGCTCTGCAGTTGCTGTGTTAATTGTGTGCTAAGTGTGTTCAAATGTTTTATTCTAGCATCATACTATGTGTTTTTGTGATTTTGAACCGGTGGCATTGCATCATACTGTCATGTTTGTAAATCTGACTTGCAAGTCAGTGACTTAGCATCATACTGTCATGTTTGTAAATCTGACTTGCAAGTCAGTGACTTAGCATCATACTGTATGTTTGTAAATCTGACTAGTGGGTCAGTACCTCCCCAACTTCAGACCTCATTGCACGTCACTGCACAGAGCCTTTCCCCATCAACAACAATGCTAATCAAGCAGACTTTGTGAGAGCCAACAATTACTTTGGGAAAAAATTATGATTCAGAAGCTTATATTTTTGAGACTGAACACAAAGGGAATGAGCATTAAGTTTTAGAAGCCGAGTGATGGATTCAACACTTACTGTAATATTTCCACGCTCGCTGGGATGCCAACTGACGGGACGCTCACATAACTCCGTTTAGATGAAGAATCAATCACAATCCTTCACCAAGGCTTTAAAAAAAGTTCCTGCAGGAAGCGTCTTTTGGGGTCTATTTCGCCATCTCGGGAGGTGAAAGTCATCTAGCCTGTTGATCCATGGCCACATTTGTTTTCTACCAAGCGAGAATTGCATGAAATATAATCTAGAATTTACTTTTAGCAAGTTTGAGACGAAACAGAAGCAGCCGTCGGCTCAGTGCGTCAACAATAGCAGCGTAAGCTAGCATTAGCTCACTGTTATCAATGCGCTGCTAAAATTGTCTGTGTCTGTGTTGGCAATATTACTCATATTTGGTTAACTTTCAGGTCATGACATGTAAATAGAGTATTGTTAGCGCTTTCTGGATGTTTGTAGAGAGGGTATATTGAGCGCAACAGAGGACGCTCAATCTGTTGACCCAGTTGTTAGCTATTTACTTACGATTTCAAATGCATAAAAAAAGCCAAGCATATGTGTTATTGGCTTACATAAGGATTTTGACTGATAAACAGCACACCGCCTTCCAATTTTTGTGTATTTCCAGTTGGACTAATCTGATAACATAGTCCGAGTGTAGAAGTGTTACTCTAGTGATGTCAGTCTCCCAAAATAGCCCTCTGTATTCTGAGCAGAATATTCCAAATGAATGAATTTGGAGGTGTCAAGGTTGGCAAGTATGGTCGCCAGCCACCTCATTGCAGGGCCAACAGAGATAGACAGACAACATTCAAAATTGCATTCATACACTTGGGTGAATTTAGTGTTGCCAATCAACCTATCCAATGAAACACAAATACGCATATAAGTCAACTTGTTTTTCCACTCTACTTTCAATTGTTTTCCACATGTATTTATTTCCTTATTTATGTAGTTCTACATCCATTCATTTCTACATGTATTTGTTTCCATATTTTTTATTTCCACATGTATGTGTCCATATGCTAATTAGGCAGGTGGGACTAGTCAAATGAACCATCCAGTCAGATCTATTCCTGGAGGGACTTCCTGTTTACATTAAAGGGGAACTGCACTTTTTTGGGAATTGTACTATTGTTCGCTATCATGAGAGACAAGAAAAACATATGTCTTTTTTATTTTTCTAGGATTCCAAAGATGATAAAAATGCTTCGAAATTGCGGTTAATGAGAGTTACCATTTTAGCCTTCAGAGCCCTCTAAAACAACTTCAAAACTCTCCATCAATGTTTTATATACAAACTGCAAGTATGTAATATCTTCAATATTTACTGTATTTTGCTCATCTTATGAATTACTGCAATTTATTTCCTCAACTAAGGAGAAACACACTTTTGACTTCCAAAAACAAATGTGTGTTCCTACTTCCGGACGCTTGTGTGTTCTAATCATGGCACACCTGTTAGTAGACGACTGTTAGTAGAAGACGATGGTGGCTATTTTTGGGTAAATGAGGATTCACAACCTTATCATTTTGAACCTGAATAAATGGAGGATGAAGTGCTGGTTATTGAAGCGAGCAAGAAGAAAGGGTGAAACGTTTGAGCAGACGGAAGTCGAGAGAGTCATAACTTGATACTGCAAATGTGGAACTGAGCCAGTGTTTTTCAGTCAGTACAGTTTGGTATCCTGTTGCATTGTGTTGTGCATTAGAAACTCAAAAGCCATTCAGCTGTTCACACAGAAGCTAGTTTACGGCTAACCCAGCTCAGTGGCTTTGTGGTTAGAGTGTCCGTCCTGAGACTGGGAGGACGTGAGATCAAACCCCGTCCGAGTCATACCAAAGACTACAAAAAATTGGACCCATTGCCTCCCTCCTTGGCACTCAGCATCAAGGGTTGGAATTGGGGGTCAAATCACCAAATGATTCCCGAGCGTGGCACACGCTGCTGCTCACTGCTCCCCTCACCTCCCAGGGGGTGAACATGGCGATGGGTCAAATGCAGAGGACACATTTCACCACACCTAGTGTGTGTGTGACAATCGTTGAGACTTGAACTTGAATGCCGTACAATGCAATCCCAAAGCGCTGTGCATTGCTAGCCACCTACAACCAGCCAATTATTACAAATTAGAATGCAAAAAACAAAAACCTTCGGTCTTCTTGTCTCTAATAAGAACTGTGAACTAACTAGGCTAAAATTAAAAAAAGTGCACTTCCCTTTTAAGCAGTTGTTGATGAGCTTGAAAAATGATGAGTTGATTTTGAGTATGCCATTAGATATTTGTCATGATCCGTGGTCCAGATCGTGTTTTCCTTGTGTTCTGTTGGTTTGACTCCATAGTTCCTGTTTTTTGTGCACTCTTGGTTGTTTTGGTTGCCATGGTGGCATATGATTTTCAGCTTCCGCTGGTGTTCGGACGCTCACCTGGCTCTAATCAAGAGACTATTTAAACCCTTTGCCAGTCAGTCGGGCTGGCGTCATTGCTCGTTTCAGGTCTGATTCTATAGTTATGCTAGTTATTGGTTTCATGCCACAGTTTCATGTTGTTCTATGCCATAGTTCATGTTAGTTGTTCCATGCCACAGTTTCATAGTTGTTCAATGCCATAGTTATGTTAGTTGTTTGTTTCTTGCTATGCTATAGTTTATGCTAGTTGTTTGCTTCACGCTATTGTCACGCAACCCTCTACGTAAGTCTTGTTTATTTCATGCCACAGTTAAGAGAGTTTTTGCCTGTTTTTTTGTAGTTACCGTATATTACCAAATAAACGCCCTTGGGCAAATAACCGCCCATGTCCTAATAGTCTGACCCCATTTTGTGAATTAACCGCCTCTTCCTAATAACCGCCTACGTCCAAATAGCCGCCCATGGGCTGTTATTTGCATGATTTAGATTAAAATGCTACTGGGGTTGCGTTTGCTGCAGTATTATTGTTTTTATGGTTTTATAGAGTACTTGGTACCATAATTGTATTTTTACTGTATGCTGCTTTATTTAAAACTTGGAGTACCGTAGCCTTTATTGTATTTAAGTGACGGTATTATTGTTCTGTTTTGATGGTGGCTTTTATACTTGAGTACTTGGTACCATCATTTTATTTTTCCCGGTAGGCTGCTTTATTTAAAAAGTTTATTTATTTTTAGTATTGGTATTCTATTTGACAATTGTTGCACTACTGCCATGTTGAGGCCTTGTTGATCTCTTGTTTTTTTGTTTGTATGTTTACAATAGCTTTTACATTTAAAGTTTTTTGTACGAAAAAAAAATACTGGACAGTAACCATTGTAACCAAATAATAGCCTGGTGTAGGCTGGTGCAAAAATAAATAAAAGCCTTGTGCAAATAACCGCCTGCTTCTTTTAAACGCCTGTCTCCAAATTCGATTTTGTGAAATAAACGCCCGGGCTACTATTTGGTAATATACGGTAGATTAATAAATATGTTCCTACCTGCTACCCTTGTCCGGAAAAGTCCGTTTGCATCCCGGGAGAACAAACTTCGCAGCAGCGTTATAGAATAGAATAGAATAGAAAGTACTTTATTGATCCCTGGGGGAAATTCAGCACCACAGTTCGCTCACAATAGACAAGAATAATAATAAATAATATAATATATTATATATAATATATAAATAATATAAATATATTCTATATATAGTCTACATTTAAGTGCAGTCAAGAAGGAACATATGCATTCTACAGTCTGATGGCTGTCGGTATGAAGGACCTCCTGTGTGCATTTTGGGAGTCTGAGCCTTCCACTGAACGTGCTCATTCTCTCCGCAACATCTGAGTGTAGCAGGTGGGAGGTGTTGTCCATAATGGCTAGGAGTTTTGCTAGACTTCTCCTCTCTGACACCACCACCAGAGAGTCTAGCTCCACTCCCACCACGTTACTGGCCTGACCTACCAACTTGTCCAGTCTGTTTGCGTCCCTCGCTCTGTGATGAGCACCTGCCAGTCAGTTACCTCAAAACAGCCCTGTAGTGTCTCTTGGACTCCTTCTGACCACCTTCTCACTGTTATGACAATATTATAACTAACATAAGTCATTGTGCTACTGTATCATGTGGTGATAACTGCTTCATTCTGCTAACACCGTCACCTAATGTGATGATTGTGTCACCCAGTGGACAGTAGGTTTTTCTACAGGAAATAGTTTGGTGTTTTTAAATCTATTTGATTTATTTTTAGATTGCCAGTTAATGACACTGGGTTCCCAGTCTATTTACATCTGATCACCAGCGTCTTATCTTAATCCACTAATGGGATTTAAAATCAAAAACTATTTCCTGTAGAAACTGTCACATTCATCAATTAAGTGAGGTTAGTCTGCTGCTGAATGTCAACAGGAAGTCTCTCCAGGAATAGATCTGACGGAATCTCTCAGATGACCAATCCTGACTCAGACTGACATTAGTCCCTCCTACTGTATTAGCACACAGAGACAGTAATGTGTGAATAGATCAATGTCAAAATAAATACATGTAGAAATAAATACACGTGGAAATAAAGAAATGTAAAAATGAATAAATGTAGAAATGAATGAATGTAGAAATAAATACATGTGGAAATAAAAACATGTAGAAACAAATGACTGCAGAATTAATAAATGTGGAAATAAATACATGTAGAAATCAATGACTGTATAAACAAATACATGTGGAAATAAGTGAATTTTGAAAATAATAGTGAATAAATGTAGAAATGAATTAATGTAGAAATAAATAAATACATCTGTGAAGAAGTAAATGTAAAAGTAAATTAATGTAGGAAAAAAATAAATGTAGAAATAAACGAATGTTAAATAAATGAATGTGGCAATAAATAGATGTAGGAATAAATAAAGGTGTGAATAAATATGTGTGGAAATAAATGAATGTAGAAATAAATAAATGCGTGAATAAGAACATGTAAAAAAATATAAAAATAAATAAATGTGAAAATAAATTTGAGACATTTAATTGTATTTTTATCTATTCCATTGTTTATTTATACATGAATATTTAGTTGTACTTTTGTCAGGTATCGCCCTCTATTGGGCTCGAAAGGCCGTGTGATTTAGCAATGCATTGTGAGGGCTGGGTAGACATATTCGTTGAATAAAGGCTTTGTTTACAATGTGAAAGTGAGCGACAAACTAGATTAAAATGGATCGTACGAAATTAAAAAAAAACAAAGGGCCGTACCGAGACAAACTGTACTTTATTCCAAAGGCTCACCACCTGGTCAAAATAATAACAAATGGTGGATTTGACTCATATGAGCTATGAGCACGTCCAATGGCCGAGAGATTTGAATCAAGTGAAAGTGCTGGCCGTCAAACTTGTCTATATTTTGTCAACAGGGTCACTTTTAATACCAGTGAATCATTTCAAAATGCAAAGTCTGTTAAGGCTAATTTTCCTTTGATCAAATTGTGCGTAATCTACGGTTCACCTATTATTTGTCCGAGATGCCTGAGGTCCCCCAGGCTTCCCCGAAAAAAGGACTGAAAAATGCTTGAATGACTCCAAGGACACTATAGACAAAAATCCCCACTCGATGTTCCTCAAAGGTGTGACAAAAGAGGAAATAATCAATATTGTGAAAAAATGTCAATCCAAGACCTCAACTGACTGTAACGGAATTGATATGGAAACCATAAAAAGGGTTATTGAAGAGATTTCAGAACCTGTTTACAGTTTACAAACAACAGACCTGATTTTCTATTCCCACAATTTTCTAAAATGATTGAAAAACTGTTTAACAACAGATTAGACAAATTGATGAATAAAAAGGAAACACTCACTGACAACAATACGCATACAGAGCCAACATCTCAACATCAATGGCATTCATTCAAATAAAGGAAGAGATAACAACGCAATAGATAGTAAAAATGCTGCTGTGTTTATGGATTTAACAAAAAGTATTTGACACAATCAATCATATTTCCTTAATAAACAAATTAGAAAGGGACGGCGTGGCGAAGTTGGTAGAGTGGCCGGGCCAGCAATCGGAAGGTTGCTGGTTACTGGGGTTCAATCCCCACCTTCTACCATCCTAGTCACGTCCGTTGTGTCCTTGGGCAAGACACTTCACCCTTGCTCCTGATGGCTGCTGGTTAGCGCCTTGCATGGCAGCTCCCGCCATCAGTGTGTGAATGTGTGTGTGAATGTGGAAATAGTGTCAAAGCGCTTTGAGTACCTTGAAGGTAGAAAAGCGCTATACAAGTATAACCCATTTATCATTTATCATTTATTTATCAAAGGTATGGAATCAGAGGGTTGGTCTTGAACTGGTTAAGAAGCTACTTAACCAACAGGAAGCAATACATGAAGATAGGCCAACACACTTCCACAGAGCTGAAAATATCTTGTGGCGTACCTCAGGGATCAATACTCGGACCAAAATTGACATTTGTAAAGTTCCAAAGGACTTAAAGTCAGTATTATTTGCAGATGATACAACTGCATTTTGTTCAGGAGAGACCACATCTGCGGTCCTCTCCAACGTTTCTCATTGTCCCATTGGATTGAGTTTTTCCTTGCCCTGATGTGGGATCTGAGTCGGGGATGTCGTTGTGGCTTGTGCAGCCCTTTGAGAATCTCGTGATTTAGGGCTATATAAGTAAGCATTGATTGATTGAGTGATTGATTGATTTATTCACTGTTCTGTTACAAACAGAGAACAAGGAAATGGGATCAAATTGCTATGATATGACGGGTCGGATTAAACAAGCTCTGCGTCTTCCTACTCCTTTTCGGACACGCTGTAATGAAACAACTGGAAATATGTTATGCATTTCATTGTATCGTATGCATGTTCCAAATAAACTGAAACTGGACTGAACTTTTTAAATGACCAAGTCGAGGTGCTCTACCTCATCTTAAAAAAAATTTAAAAAAATAAAAAATTAAATAAATATATATACAGTACATATATATATATATATATATATATATATATATATATATATATATATATATATATATATATATATATATATATATATATATATATATATATATATATATATATATATATATATTTATATTTATATTTATATATATATTTTTTTTAAATATATATATATATATATATATATATATATAATTTATATAAAATATATATATATTATATTTATAACTAGCTGAGATAGGCTCCAGCGCCTCCCGCGGCCTCGAAGGGAATAAGCGGTAGAAAAGGGATGGATGGATATTTATAACTATAAAGTTATTATGAACTATCTACAGGATCAAAACAAAACAAACAAAAACATGTATTTAAAAAAAAATCATGCTTGTTAGTAACATGTGACAGGATGTTGAGTTAATTTTTATTATATTTATAATTGATATGCATTCATTATGAAATGTTTACCTTGCAAGCAAACATAGCACACCAGGGTTCAAACTTGTGATTGACATAACTGTTTCTCAAAGCACTTGTTTAACTTCTCCTTTTTGGCATTGTTTTCATAATATGATTTACACTGAACAAAACACTTTTGTCTTTTTTTCCCATTTTTCATTAGTTGGACTCAAAGATGTACAAGTTTTACTATACACTACTATATTATTTATACTATACACAAAATATGCATTCCTCTCAAATAGGGTTCACCAATCTATCTAAATCTTGAGCATTTTGTTTTTTGTTAAGATAATCCATTCCACCTCACACATGTGGCATATAAAGATGCTGATTAAACAGCATCTTTTAATGTGGCCTTAGGCTGCCCACATTTAAAGGCCGCCCTGAAATGTGCAGTTTTATCACACAGCACAAAGCCACAGAAGCAGTAGGCATGCAGACTGCAAGAATATCCACCAGAGCTGTGGCCCGTGAATTCAATGTTCATTTTTCTACCATAAGTTGTCTCCAAAGGTGTTTTGTACGTATATGTGTCTTAATGTTGAGGTCGCAAAGGCAGATTTTGAAGACAGAAAAATGTTTTGCAAAGCACAGATAGGCTCCAGCGACCCCCCGCAACCCCAAAAGGGACAAGCGGTAGAAAATGGATGATGGAGACATTATATTTTGAAAAGAAATTCAACTCATGCAAAACATACATTTTTTTGAGCCAATATAACTGTATTTTGTGCACAGTAAAAGTGTTTGCTATTACCCATATTAACACTCAATAACACATTTTTTTCTCCTCCGTGGTATGATTTGTGGGTGGGACAAATGCGTCTGTCTCCAATATTGGGGGAGGATACCTGTCGCCGGTTCCTACGTCTATCAGGCCTCGATACAAGCAGTCCTACAGCGTGGTTAGTTGTGCAAAGCTGGACAGATAGTTAACATCCAAATGTCCTCCAATAAGCTCACAAGGTTGGTCTTTTTTCGTATTTTAGTCAAGTCATTTATAAAAGGCAAACATGGTAGGCTATAGACTGCTAGGAGTTAGCAGCTACACAACAGGTAAGCACACAAGCTAGACATATGTAATAGGTGTCCTTCATTGAACAATATTGCAGTCTAAAACAGCAATATAAGCAAATATCAAATAATTATAGTTGCATATTAATTACATATACAATGTCTCCAAGGGTCTTAGAAAGTGTCATGTAACAAATTTAATTGAATTATTTATTAACCCTTGTGGGGTGTTCGGGTCTGTGGGACCCGTTTTCATTTTTTATTGAAAGAAAAATTATACAATTAATTAATTTTTCAAACTGAGACTCACTGACTTTGGCTCATTTTCTGTGAAGAACATATATCAGAATACATATTTAATGACCACACACCATACACCCCCCCTACACATTTCTATTACATATAAGATGTCCGGGTCCACTGGACCCGGGGCTAATAGAAGTGTGGAAATTGATGTTCTATGTACCACACACACACACACACACACACACACACACACACACACACACAGCAGGCCTAGACAGGAGGAGGACAGAGTATAGGTACACAGAACATCAGAGGGTCAAATGTGCGAGAAAATGAGAGCAGACAGTGTTGACAAACAAGGTTGTGTGGGAAGCGCAGGTGCAGAAACACAAAAGAAGAATCCCTGTGGGATGCAGAAACTGGCAGAGAAATTTTCCGTGTTGTTACTCTGCCAGCGTTTGTGGGCCTGATGGACCCGTTGCATTTTGTGGCTTTTAATGCCTCACAATAAAACACTTGTATGTTAAAATACTGAACAGATGTTTATTGGGATAAGGTAAACATCTTTTCAGTATTTAAACATAAAAGTGTTTGATTGTGAGGCATTAAAAGCCACAAAATGCAAAGGGTTCATCAGACCCACAAACGCTGGCTAAGTAACATTATGAACATTACACAAGGGTTAAGACCACTAGATGTCACTAAAAAAACAATTACTACTATTACTTCAACTTTAATGCAGGATAAATCAATTCCACACGGTTAATAATAAATAGGTTAGGATTTTTCATACGGACCTACCATCATACCTCTGTTTGACTCATTTCACTCGATCAAACCAGTTCTAAAATTCCACACAACAAAATAATAAAAGTATGTATAATATCCTCTCTGGCTCTTATGCTACTCTTCCATCTTCCTGATCTCTCCTCATTTTGCTTCTTTGTCTTGTCTTAAATTTCTGGAGCCTCTTTTTGCACTGCTCTCCAAAATCTAAACAATGGAATTGATCAACCTTCCTGTCAACAAATTTGACAAGATGTTCTTGACAAGAAGCTTGGGTTGGGGGAACCTGATTGTCCTGATGGAACGCTTGTTGCTGGACACGCAATGGACTATTGGTACAAGTGGACTATCGTGTGTCTGGCGATTCTTTCAGTCGCAGAGGTTGAGGAATTTTACCTATTCAAAATCATAATAACAGGATATTTTCTGATTGAGCAATGTTACCCTGGTGCATCGACAAGTTTGGAAGATGCTGGCAGCCATTCGAGGTACCCCAAATCTGCCACAATTGATTGAAGCAGAGCTTGTAGGTACTCAGACTTTTGTGGTTTCTGGACTAAATACCAAATTGGACAACATCTTGGATAGGGTGTCTGCTCTGCAAGGCAAAGTTATGATGAATTTAAGGACCAGGAATGAACAATTAGAGTGAAAGGTTTAAATTTATTTTCGCTCGCTTAAAAGGATGCTGCATTTTTTTGTTGAATTTAATCATTCACAGTCATTATGAGAGACAAGAACACATGTCCTTTTTTTTTTAAAAGATGTGGCTAATGGGAGTCACCATTGTAACCTTCTTTAAAAAAAAAAAATCAAAACCCTCCAGCAATGTTTTATATACAAAAGTACGAATGCAAGTCTATATATAATGCAGTAACAGACATTAATAACAGTATGTAATATGTTCAATATTTACAGTATTTTGATTGTTTTGATCATTGCTGCACATTGATTTATTTTCCATAGCAGCGCACGTCCGACTTCTGGCAACAAATGTGTGTTCTTACTTCCGGAAACAAACGCAAGTGTGTGTTCTAATTATGGCATAATTGGTAATAGACAACAAAGATGACAATTTTTGGACAAATGAGGATTCACAACCTTATATCTTTGAAGCTGAATACACTGAGGATGAACTGCTGCTTAAAGAAGAGAGCACAAGGGAAGGGATAGTGAGTAGAAAGTGACAACTCTTTAAATGTGGAACTTGGAGCCAAGCTACTTTGACCTAAATTGATTTTTTACCCAAAATCAAAAAGAAAATGTTTTTCCTGGCCAGCTGGACTAGACGAACAACTGTCCATCAAGTAAGTCACTAAATATATATATATATATATATATATATATATATATATATATATATATATATATATATATATATATATATATATATATATATATATATATATATATTCCAATGATGATACACGCAGCATTAATCAATCAATCAAAGTGTATTTATATAGCCCTAAATCACAAGTGTCTCAAAGGGCTGCACAAGCCACAATGACATCCTCAGATCTCACATCAGGGCAAGGAAAAACTCAACCCAATGGGTTACAATGAAAAACCTTGGAGGGGACCGCAGATGTGGGGAGTCAGTATAGGCGTAATATGATCAAACTTTCTTGTTCTTGTCAAAAGTCTAGCAGCCGCATTTTGTACCAACTGTAGTATTTTAATGCTAGAATTTTAGCGATATTACGGAGATGAAAGAAGGCTGTTTAGTAACATTCTTAATGTGTGACTCAAACAAGAGAGTTGGGTGGAAGATAATACCCAGATTCTTTACCGAGTCCCCTTGTGTAATTGTTTGGTTGTCCAACAATTGGGCGACCGGTGCAATGGACGTCGAGTGGATCCAGCATAATATTGTGAGAGTCCAGTCCAACTGACCAAAAAGTACCATAATGAATAAAATATGACATAAAGTACATACAAAATCAAGATAATATGAATATAAAAACGATAATCAGAAACAAGAATGAATTTAAGAACAAAACAATTCGAAAGAAGATAAATGAACCAGTCATGACATTAGGTACAATCTAGAATCATTTCTTTTTACACAATACGTCTTAAAAGCCACTCTGCTGGTGATTGATAGCAGATATTGTGGAAGTGGATTCCAGTAAGTGATTGCCCTATACATAGCATTCTTTTTCAAAACATCAGTTTTGGGTTTAAGGTGAGTGAGAGCACCTCTCAGGGCTAGCCTGGTACTACAGTTGTGACTGTCACTAGCAAGCAACAGTTGACAATACAGATAAGCAGGTTTATGGTATGTATAATAAAGGGTTTTTAAAAAATAGAATCAAACTACAAGCTAGTCTTTCACCAACTCTCATCCATGACAATTCATTATGCATTATCTCATTATCTCTTTTGGGTAAGCTGGATTTTATTTAGTTCTTGTTTAGATGCATTAGAGCAGATTGTTGGGCAGTAGCCAAGATGTGACAATACAAGGCATTGTATAACTTGTTTAGTAGTTGTGTTGGTTAAAAAATAGGCACTTCTTCTTATGATTGAAATGCTTCTGCTCATTTGTATTACTATGTTATTAATGTGAGTGATAGTCTTTCATCTATTGTAACTCCCAGCAATCTGGCCTCTTTAACTTCTTCAATATGAACTCCATTCAAAAAAACACTTAATATGCGTTCCTTTCTCTGAGCATGATTTGAGCAAATAAGACATTTTGTTTTGGAAATATTAAATTTAATCGTATTTTCTGTAACCCATTTAGAAATCTGCATGACCTCGTCTTGTAGTATGTGGTCCCCGGCCTTATTTTGCCCAGGTCTGATCTACTGTATGTCTGTTCTTGGATGGGTTGTTGTTATGTTTACCAAGGGGATGTGATGGCTCAGACACCAGAGGGCAGTATGTTCAATAATTTATTATATATATATATATATATATATATATATATATATATATATATATATATATATATATATATATATATATATATATATATATATATATATATATATAATAATAAACAATACAACTAAACTATAGAATAAATCAATCAATGTTTATTTATATAGCCCCAAATCACAAGTGTCTCAAAGGGCTGCACAAGCCACAACGACATCCTCGGTACAGAGCCCACATAGAATGGAGTGTGTGACCAAAATACAAGGGTGTTTAGTGTAAGACTATGTGTGTAGATATCTGAAGTGTGTTACCTAGTGTTGTTGTTGAGAAAGCAGTCAAATCCAAAAAGGGCAAGGCAAAAGGGGTCCAAGATCCACGAGGGGTTCGGGGGGCAGAGTGAGACGTCAGTGTCCGGGGGCGAGCGAGGAGTCGGGAAACGAGGGAGGAGGTCGAGATCCAGGGCAACGGAAGGGAAACACTGCGGAAACACGGGAGAACAAACAAGGATGTCAGACATGAGGGAAAAGCGCAGAGAGAGAGAGTATAAGCCTTACGGTATCCAAAGGGTAAACTAAGTTCCCGCGTGGATCCTTGGGTGCACGGGTCCTTTATACAGCTCGCCAGTGACGTGCGGTGAGGTTCATGGCTGGTGAGGCACTGACTTCATCACAGTCAGATTTACAAACATATGAACCCTAAAGAGTATCTTATTCACCATTTGATTGGCAGAAGTTAATGGGTTATGTTTCAAAGCTCATACCAGCATTCTTTACTCACATAAAAACTGTAGCACACAAAAAAGCACATTTTAAAAAAAACGTTTTTATGGTCTTACCTTCATTTATAAATGAAGTCCATGCGCTGCTCCTTCTGAACAAAAGTATCGATAACTTGTTTATAGAAGTCTTCCTTATCTTTCTTCAGTTTTAAAATTATCTTTGTCTCAATGGAGATCACTGCCAGGGAAGAAAGTCGTCCTTGATCGGTCCTGTTCCGACTGTATGTTTTGATTCTTTTCAGTGCTGAGAATGACCGCTCCACCGATGCTGGAACAGTGAGCACTAGCTGGAGTAACTTTGTCGCCTCAGGAACACTTTGGATGAGGTCCTTCTGGGCCAAAAAGCTGAGAAGCTGTCCAGGAGATTTACATGCATCCCTCACCGTTTGTGAGCTATACAGTCTAACAAGATCCGCCTTTAGTTGCACAAAGTCAAAGAATCTGGCATATTTTGACAGGCTCTGCAGTTTTGTGTCATCAAAATGTTTTGACATTTCACTGAATTTTGAACAATCAACCAAACCAAGGAAAGCCAGCTCACCAAAATGATCAAACTAGCCTTCATTTGATAGCTTATGTCATCCAGAATGTTACAGAACACTAGTTTTCCTTCAGATCTAATTGACTGTCTGCCAGGCCAAGTGCTCTGCATTTCTTCTCACAGAAACTTTTGAACTCCAGTCTCATGCACTCGAGAGCTGCAATGGTGTGGCGGATGCGTGCAAGACAATATTCAATGTCCAGTTGAAGTCTGAAGCAAACCTTTTAGCTCCAGCGTTGGTCTTCCTTTAATTATTACCTCCTGCTTGGATTGAAAGTCCAGTTTAGAAAACGGTTTTATTTTAGATATGTAATCCTCCATGTTAAAAGTCTGCAAGAGGAAAAAATAAACGATCGCTGCCGCTGCACTTGACTTGCTAACTGTAGCTTGTTGTCACTTATTCTGCAGCCGAGTAGTCGCAAGAATGATCCCTCAGATCACTAGCGCCCTCTACCACCATGAGGCGGGAGAACAGCGTGCCTCACCCAGTGCGTCTTCGCAGCCGTTTTATGATTGCTCAGCACAAAAAATACGTTACACACATACAGTTGTTGACAAAATACACTGTACATTATATACCTCAGCTAACTAAACTATGGAAATGTATAATATAATTCATATAGCAATACGCTCTCACTGCACAGCAGGCCAGCAGTTAGCCCAGTCATTGCGCAATCCATGGTGAGGCTCAACTGGCTGCTGACTCACCGCAAGACTCTTCTCAGTATTTGAACGTCAAATGTGAAAATTCAGCGATTTTGAATAAAAATAATCTAAAACTGGTGAAGTTAAATGGAAAATAACTTTATAGTATAATCACTGGATACATATAACAATTTAATTTTTACATTTTTTTTCTTTCCATGATGTTATGTGAGGCACCGCCTCCCCTGCCTCCCCCGACTGCACGTCACTGCAGCTCGCCCTCATCCGTCCCAGGTGTGCAGATTGTGATTGTGTGCAGGCTTGTCGCTGCGTGGGCGACAGCGTGAGCGGGGGCATGTTCGGGCGAGCAGCCAGAGGAGGAACTGTGACACTCAGTTGCAGGAGAGAAGCGGGTTTGAATCCGCGCTGTGACACTTGTACTGAAAACAAATTTCTATGTACTTACAATCAAGTTCCGTTCCACAATTTCTGCTGATATTTTATCAGAACAATATCGCTATCGGACAATAATTAAGACTCCAATATCGGTTTCAGAAGTGAAACGCGTACTTTCCATAGCGAGCCATCGTCCCCGAATCAGCTGAACAATTGCTTCCAAATGTGTACGTGAGGTTTGCAATTAAATGAAAAATGTCCCAGAAAGTATAAGTCAAATCAAATTCAAATTGCCATACAAATGTATCTTATGACCTGGCAAAATGATCTTGTGACCCCACATGGGTCCCAAACCGCAAGTTGAAAAGCAGTGCCCTAAATGACAGAGCTATTCTCCTCCCAGCGGGATTGAGACAGACACACAAAGGGATAAAGACTGGTAATGACTCTGCTCTCTGTGGTCATCCAACCTGCAAAGGTCACAGCTGACAGAGACTGAATGATGATCGTCTCTCATCTTTTATCCCGTCTAAGCCGTGCAGCCATGCTGCTTTCTGAAAGGGAAACAGCGAACAAAGTTAAAACTTTGACAGAAGAGAGGGGGGTGCGGGGGGATGCGCATTGTCTGAATGATTTCATTTTTTTTTCCCGACTCTTCATCACAATCAAGGAAAGTGGTTAGTGGAGATTATCTAGACGGGGGAGGGGAAGGTGTGACAGCTGATGTTTAAATGAGGGGTTGGTGGAATATTGATGTGACAGACAGAGACAGAAACTAAATGACTTTCACCAACGTACCACCTGCAATTACAATGCTTTAGATCACTTTTCAACCTTTTGTCATGCACACAAAATCCATTTGGCGTAATAGTCTCAGAAATTCCACATGTGAACCAAACCACGTTACAGGTACAAAATGTTTACACAACTTTTTCCACATACAGGAAAGGATGCAAGGGGCCACAATTTGAGCATTAAAGATGGTAAAACATATCAGATGTCTGAACAAAAAAATGGAATCTTTACGTTGTGACTGACAGGGCAAATTAGTGTACTACCATATAGTATATTTCATTCATTTGTTGTTAGAATGTATTGAGGGCCATAGCAAACAAGCTGCGGACTGTAAACGGTCCACGGGAAGCTGTGTGTGTGTGTGTGTGTGTGTGTGTGTGTGTGTGTGTGTGTGTGTGTGTGTGTGTGTGTGTGTGTGTGTGTGTGTGTGTGTGTGTGTGTGTGTGTGTGTGTGTGTGTGTGTGTGTGTGTGTGTGTGTGTGTGTGTGTGTGTGTGTGTGTGTGTGTGTGTGTGTGTGTATATATGTATATGTATATGTATATATATATATATATATATACTGTATATATACATATATATATATATATATATATATATATATATATATATATATATATATATATATATATATATATATATATATATATATATATATATATATATATATACAAATACACATATATATATATATACATATATATACAGTATACTGTATATACACATGTATATATATATATTTTTTATAGGCATCCGTCCATCAGTAGTGACAATGGGGGAGTTCTTCCTCCCACCGTCGTAGCTGGTGCCAATCGGGTGGAGCTTAGGACTTCCAGCATCCGTGTTGTTTCCTCCCTTTAGGGGGGAGGCTGGAGTGACCTCTCCGTGGCGCATGCCTGGGCAGAAAATATGGAGATCCTGGGTTGCCCAGTCATCAAGATCCCCCTCTCGGCCGTGTGGATGTGGCCCAGAGGAAAGCAAGGTAATACGTCTGGCATGGGCTTGGCTGCAGGAGCTGCCAGCAGAGGGTCAGCAATGACGCCCAGCCGCCTCAGGGGCTCCACTCCTGATTTTCTGTCTGGGTTTACTCCCATAGCCTTTCCTTCTCCCAAAGGTACCACAAGGCAGCGGGTGGGGCGCGAGGGGGGATGACGACTATTTGATCCATAGGTGGGGCAGTGGTTGGCGGATGCCAGGGCGTGTCCACACACCAGTGGGCCTGCACACCTCGCCTCTGGGGCCCACTGCTGCTCCGAGATCCCCTACAGTTTAGCCTGAGACCACTAGGTCCCAGTTACCGTGTGTATATATATATATATATATATATATATATATATATATATATATATATATATATATATATATATATATATATATATATATATATA
Organism: Entelurus aequoreus; assembly: GCF_033978785.1. Lineage (NCBI taxonomy): Eukaryota > Metazoa > Chordata > Actinopteri > Syngnathiformes > Syngnathidae > Entelurus > Entelurus aequoreus. The sequence goes on along the minus strand of NC_084754.1, from coordinate 35,170,670 downwards.
TATATATATATATATGTATGTATATATATAATAATTTGGTACCGGTACCACACTCTTTATTTCAACAGAAAATCTTACAATTCGTTAAACCCTCACAGTCAAAGAACAATTTTACAAGGTTAAAATATAAATTAAAAGGCATTAAACACATTGGGTTTTCTTGTTGCACTCAAAGAACAGTTTACAATTTTCCATATTACATATAGTCTGCCATAATCAAGGATTAAGTTAGAATAGAAGATAAAGTTTTATTGAAATTATATTAAATGATTCATGATTCATGGTTGTCGCATCTAGTCTGTGCTTTAAGAAAAATACAATTATCAATAAGTACTAAAAACAAAACTATGGATAAATGTACACAAATATGCCAAGTAGCAGGTAAATCACATTTATTAAAGACAAAACACAAATTGTATGAATTTGTTACAAAATGTAGTCATTTCACTTGCATTAGTTGACGCTAAGTGGGCGGTCTTAACTCTGCTAATATTTGGCATCAAGCCAAGCAGCCATGGAGGCGTCTATGTATCTACAAACGTACATGTTATGTATCTACATGGTATCTATCTACATGTGCACAGCAGGGGAGCTGGTTAGTTGATTAGAGCAGTGGTTCTCAACCTTTTTTCAGTGATGTACCTCCTGTGAACATTTGTTTTAATTCAAGTACCCCCTAATCAGAGCTAAGCATTTTTGGTTGAAAAAAAAAGAGATGAAGAAGTAAAATACAGCACTATGTCATCAGTTTCTGATTTATTCAATTGTATAACAGTGCAAAATATTGCTAATTTGTTGTGGTCTTTCTTGAACTATTTGGAAAAAAAGATACAAAAATAACTAAAAACTTGTTGAAAAATAAACAAGTGATTCAATTATAAATAAAGATTTCTACACATAGAAGTAATCATCAACTTAAAGTGCCCTTTTTGGGGATTGTAATAGAGATCCATCTGGATTCATCAACTTCATTCTAAACATTTCTTCACAAAAAAAGAAATCTTTAACATCAATATTTATGGAACATGTCCACAACAAATCTAGCTGTCAACACTGAATATTGCATTGTTGCATTTCTTTTCACACTTCTTTTTGACAGACATTTAAAACAAATCTCACGTACCCCTTGGCATACCTTCAAGTACCCCCATTGGCATACCTTCAAGTACCCCCATTGGCATACCTTCAAGTACCCCCATTTGAGAACCACTGGATTGGAGTAGTGTATGTGTTTGTGTTGGCTGAGTGAGGTCAGTGCACGAGTAAAGAGAGAGTCACTGGATTCGAGTACTGTATGTGTTTGTGAGAATGGCAACGTGTTGGCTGAGTGAGGTCAGTGCACGAGTAAAGAGGGAGTGTCAGCGTGTGCATCGCACAGTAGAGATGATCGGGTCCTTTTGTGTCCTGCAAAACTACAAATAAAGCAACCAGATTGTCACGAATCGGCGGCCTCAAATTCTGACCGGAAAGCAGAGAGCAGACCCATTGGCGGGTAAAGTGAAGGGTGTTACCCCCAACGAAAACCCCCTGGAGGGAACGTCTGCCCTAAGCTCCTCCACTACGGTCTGCATGGGACCTGAACAACTGGAAAAGTGTAACAACTACATTATTACCTGTCACTTTTTATAACTCCTTGTGCAGATCTGAATGCTTATTATTGAAATGTTTACCTAAATGTGAAGCAAAGGTGTTAATACTAATTGCCACATTTGGCGAGGCGTGTTTTAAAGCAGCTGTTGTGAGAGTAGCGTATGTGTGGTGTGTCCCTTTAAGAAGGAGTGACGTGACTAAGTAAGGAGAGGTAGCGCTAGCATGTGCAGGAGTGTTAATAGCATGGTGGATGTCCGCATGTGCCCTGTAGCAATTATAAATCAAGTGTACAATAATATTGTCACGAATCAACGGCCTCCTCATTCCGACCAAAGAGCGGAGCCTTACGGACCAACTGCCGTGTAAAGTGAAGAGTGTGACCTGGACAAAACATCGGTCCTGGAGGGAACGTCTCCCCTGCGCTCCTCGACCACGGTCTGTGAGCCAACAAGCAGGAAAGCGATTTTATTGTCAGAATGTCATACAGGAAAAATGTTCAAGTGTGTTAATTGAATGGACTACATTACATTACATTACATTACATTACATTACATTAATTTGCTCAAAACAGTTTCAGCTAAAGTCCCGTATTGGTGGATTTGGAGGAAAACATTTGCCAGTGAGTACGCTAGTCAGTCATCTTTGCACTTCCTGTATAACACTCACGCTGCCTATCAGGTGACCATCCGCGGTTAAGGTAAAAGAGTATGTACGGACAAATATATTGCTTGAATAATCTGCATATATCCATGATTAATGCAAAGATGCTAGTGATTCGAGATAGAGACAGGACTGCGGAGCTAGCACTGACGGACAGGCTTCCCAGTGTCTTGGCTGAATGAGCAGGTATCGGACACCTGGGTCTCCTTGGACGTATCCTCGCTCATCCATGTGGACTGGACACTGGCAGAGAGTTGGTGGGTGGCTGAGAGCGGAGTCGGCTCTCTTGGTTGCTTTGTTGGGTCTGCTCCTATCTCTGGCCATGCTCCGCCCACCCCAGCAGACGACGGCGTGGAACACCGCAGAGGCCACCACAGTGTATATGTTTCTTTTACTTGTTATTCATGTACAAGTGGCTGCTTGCATCAGCTCTGCTCTTTTAATGTCTTTAATGTCCTTTGATGTTTCCCTCTTACACACATGGAAGAGGGATGTGTGCTATGGCTATGAGTTGTTTTTTTCCCTTGGCCTCAGTCTGGAACCCCTCTCCAAGGGCCCAGGCTTAGACCGATGTTTGTTTGTTTTTTCCCCCCACACCCACTGTTTACCTGTATCTCACCTTTTTTGTAAGGGGCGCAGGAAGTTGGTAGACCTGTCAGTGATCCTGTTCTGTCTCCCTGTAATGTTTGTATGATCTTGTATTGGATTGAGCTGAAAATTTAAATTTCCCCTCGGGGATTAATAAAGTATTTCTGATTCTGATTCCGATTCTGATTAATCACATGAGTTAACTCGTTAATTTTGTATTTATATTTACATATACATACACATATATGTACATTATTTAAATATTATATAATATATATATATAAATATATATTTTAGGGCTATTTTTTATAACGCGTGATTAATATACATACGCCTTGATTCCTTTTTGACAAATTTTTGACTGATTAATTTTGAGTTAACTACAGACCAACTGCGATTTATCTCGATTAAATATTTTAATAGTTTGACAGCCGTAATATATATATATATATATATATATATATATACCGTATATACATACATACATTATATATAATGTATCCGTGTAAAAATTAGTAGGTACAAACCGATAACCGATTTTAGCTTTAGAGATATGAGTTCATCGTTAGGGTGAGCGGGCGAGGGTTAGGGCGAGGGTTAGGGTGTGCGGGTGAGGGTTAGCGCGAGGGTTAGGGCGAGCCTCTAGATGGATCTGTATGTAACGTGTATCAGTCGATGTCCGGCTGGAAAGTCATGAATCGGTTGATTCTAGATCTCTTACAAAATATGGCCGCTCTAATATTGTGAGAATTCTGTGATGACGTAATAGGAGAGTACCGTTGTCGTTTGCGACTGACAACAACAGAGCAACTTGGCAGACAGTATTTCTGATTGACCAATCACAGACCAATCCATAACATCGTGTGCCTAAATCTAGCTAAGCATGAAAGGCACCACTCAGTGCAAACCAATCAGAAGCACCCTAAGGCAGGTCTTTGCGTATTTATTTGTTGCCTCAGCGCAGTGTTGTCAACTTGGCAGCTTTCTGGATAAATCTATTATCTTTCCAACTCCTTTTCGGGACTTTCTTTCTCAAAAGCGATTCACGACAAATTTAGCAACTTTTTTGGATGTCTGGAGACATGACAGCACGTATTGTAGTGGGTTTACACAATTCATAGCAATAATAATAAAGAAAATATATGCAAATGATGTCATATTGACCCCACCACTGTACAATTATGCACTGTCTGTCTTTTTAAGGGGATCAAGTCATTCATTTTCCCAACTGTATCAATCTGAGTCCGTATGTATTACTTTGAAAAATAAGGAAAATCCAAAATGAATTGAAATGTGTGCCCTGAATTCCTGTTGATGAAAGTCCCAGACACACATTCCAGTCTGTAAACTCAAGTCTTTATCCAAGTCATTCAGTGCCAACAATAAATATGACATCTATGCTCTCAATGAGTGTCAGTCTGTGTGAGAAGGACAGAAGGCATTAGATATTTCAAAAAAAGTATGATGCCAAAAGGCAAGTTGAGACATGCAGCAAAGTCACCAGGGTGAAGATGATGCTGCTCTGATGAAGACTAAGCCCTCTAGTGTGTTCTCCTGGGAACAAACCAGCATCTCCTTCTTCTACCTTTGGCTCACACTAAATCCCACAAGAGTCTCTGTGCTCCACCTGACAACTTTAATGAAAGCCGTAAATGGAGCTACCATTATTATAACATATTTGACTTTAACTACATATACAGTATATATATATATATATATATATATATATATATATATATATATATATATATATATATATATATATATATACACACACACACATATATATATATATATTTATACACTGTATATAATATATATATATATATATATATATATATATATATATATATATGTATGTATATATATATATATATATATATATATATATATATATATATATATATATATATATATATATATATACATACATATATATATATATATATATATATATATATATATATATATATATATATATACATATATATATATATATATATATATATATATATATATATATATATATACACACATATATATATATTTATACACTGTATATAATATATATATATATATGTATATATATACATATAAAAATATCTATATATATATGTATATATATATATATATATATATATATATATATATATATATATATATATATATATATATATATATATATATATATATATATATATATATATATATATATATGTATATATGTATATATATACATATAAAAATATCTATATATATATGTATATATATACACATACATACATAAATACATACATACATATATATATACATATACATATTAATCCATCCATCCATCCATCCATTTTCTACCGCTTATTCCCTTCAGGGTCGCGGGGGGCGCTGGAGCCTATCTCAGCTGCAATCGGGCGGAAGGCGGGGTACACCCTGGACAAGTCGCCACCTCATCGCAGGGGTTAGTGCGTCTGCCTCACAATACGAAGGTCCTGTTTAGTCGTGAGTTCAATCCCGGCCTCGGGATCTTTCTGTGTGGAGTTTGCATGTTCTCCCCGTGACTGTGTGGGTTCCCTCCGGGTACTCCGGCTTCCTCCCACCTCCAAAGACATGCACCTGGGGATAGGCCCCTCCCACCTCCAAAGACATGCACCTGGGGACAGGCCCCTCCCACCTCCAAAGACATGCACCTGGGGATAGGTTGATTGGCAACACTAAATTGGCCCTAGTGTGTGAATGTTGTCTGTCTATCTGTGTTGGCCCTGTGATGAGGTGGCGACTTGTCCAGGGTGTACCCCGCCTTCCGCCCGATTGCAGCTGCGATAGGCTCCAGCTCCCCCCGCGACCCCGAAGGGAATAAGCGGTAGAAAATGGATGGATGGATGGATATATATATATGGGACGGCATGGCAAAGTTGGTAGAGTGGCCGTGCCAGCAATGGGAGGGTTGCTGGTTACTGGGGTTCCCCACCTTCTACCATCCTAGTCACATCCGTTGTGTCCTTGGGCAAGACACTTCACCCTTGCTCCTGATGGCTGCTGGTTAGCGCCTTGCATGGCAGCTCCCGCCATCAATGGGTGAATGTGGAAATACTGTCAAAGTGCTTTGAGTACCTTGAAGATAGAAAAGCGCTATACAAGTATGACCCATTTATTTATATATATATACATATATATATATATATATATATATATATATATATATATATATATATATATATATATATATATATATATATATATATATATATATATATATATATATATACTACCGTTCAAAAGTTTGGGGTCACATGTAAATGTCCTTATTTTTGAAGGAAAAGCACTGTACTTTTCAATGAAGATAACTTTAAACTAGTCTTAACTTTACAGAAATACACTCTATACATTGCTAATGTGGTAAATGACTATTCTAGCTGCAAATGTCTGGTTTTTGGTGCAATATCTACATAGGTGTATAGAGGCCCATTTCCAGCAACTATCAATCCAGTGTTCTAATGGTGCAATGTGTTTGCTCATTGGCTCAGAAGGCTAATTGATGATTAGAAAACCCTTGTGCAATCATGTTCACACATCTGAAAACACTTTAGCTCGTTACAGAAGCTACAAAACTGACCTTCCTTTGAGCAGATTGAGTTTCTGGAGCATCACATTTGTGGGGTCAATTAAACGCTCAAAATGGCCAGAAAAAGAGAACTTTCATCTGAAACTCGACAGTCTATTCTTGTTCTTAGAAATGAAGGCTATTCCACAAAATTGTTTGGGTGACCCCAAACTTTAGAACGGTAGTTCCGTTCTAAAGTTTTAATTGACCCCACAAATGTGATGCTCCAGAAAGTCAATCTGCTCAAAGGAAGGTCAGTTTTGTAGCTTCTGTAACGAGCTAAAGTGTTTTCAGATGTGTGAACATGATTGCACAAGGGTTTTCTAATCATCAATTAGCCTTCTGAGCCAATGAGCAAACACATTGTACCATTAGAACACTGGAGTGATAGTTGCTGGAAATGGGCCTCTATACACCTATGTAGATATTGCACCAAAAACCAGACATTTGCAGCTATAATAGTCATTTACCACATTAGCAATGTATAGAGTGTATTTCTTTCAAGTTAAGACTAGTTTAAAGTTATCTTTATTGAAAAGTACAGTGCTTTTCCTTCAAAAATAAGGACATTTACATGTGACCCCAAACTTTTGAACGGTAGTGTATATATATATATATATATATATATATATATATATATATATATATATATATATATATATATATATATATATATACATATATATATATATATATATATATATATATTAGGGATGTCCGATAATGGCTTTTTGCCGATACCCGATATTCCGATATTGTCCAACTCTTTAATTACCGATACCAATATCAACCGATATATGCAGTGGTGGAATTAACACATTATTATGCCTAATTTGGACAACCATGTATGGTGAAGATAAGGTACTTTTTAAAAAAAATTAAAAAATTAAAAACATTTTCTAGAATAAAAAAGAAAGTAAAACAATATAAAAACAGTTACATAGAAACTAGTAATTAATGAAAATGAGTAAAATTAACTGTTAAAGGTTAGTACTATTAGTGGAGCAGCAGCACGCACAATCATGTGTGCTTACGGACTGTATCCCTTGCAGACTGTATTGATATATATTGATATATAATGTAGGAACCAGAATATTGATAACAGAAAGAAATGGGGGGAGGGAGGTTTTTTGGGTTGGTGCACTAATTGTAAGTGTATCTTGTGTTTTTTATGTTGATTTAATTTAAAAAAAATAAAAAAATACATATATATATATATATATATATATATATATATATACATATACAGTATACATACATACATACATACAGTATATATATATATATATATATATATATATATATATATATATATATATATATATATATATATATATATATATACACAGTATATATGTATATATATATATATATATATATATATATATATATATATATATATATACACAGTATATATATGTGTGTATATATATATATATATATACATATACAGTATACATACATACATACATACATACATACATACATATATATATATATATATATATATATATATATATATATATATATATATATATATATATATATATACATACAGTATATATATATATATATATATATATATATATATTATATATATATATATATATATATATATATATATATACAGACATATATATATATATACACAGTATATATATGTATATATATATATATATATATATATATATATATATATATATATATATATATATATATATATATATATATATATATATATATATACATATATATATATACACACCTTCTCATTCAGTGTGTTTTCTTTATTTTCATGACTATTTACATTGTAGATTGTCACTGAAGTCATCAAAACTATGAATTAACACATGTGGAGTTATGAACTTAACAAAACAATTTGAAATAACTGAAAACATGTTTTATATTCTAGTTTCTTCAAAATAGCCACCCTTTGCTCTGATTACTTTTTTGCACACTCTTGGCAAAAAAAGCATTGAATGAGGAGAAGGTGTGTCCAGACTTTTGGCCTGTATTGTATACATTTAAATATATGTATGTACAGTATTATATATTTATACATACTGTATATATATACATATACAAACACATACACTTAAATATACATAAATATATATACATACATACACATATATATTAGGGATGTCCGATAATGGCTTTTTGCCGATATCCGATATTCCGATATTGTCCAACTCTTTAATTACCGATACCGATATCAACCGATATATGCAGTCGTGGAATTAACACATTATTATGCCTAATTTGGACAACCATGTATGGTGAAGATAAGGTACTTTTTTAAAAAAAATAATAAAATAAGATAACTAAATTAAAAACATTTTCTTGAATAAAAAAGAAAGTAAAACAATATAAAAACAGTTACATAGAAACTAGTAATTAATGAAAATTAGTAAAATTAACTGTTAAAGGTTAGTACTATTAGTGGTGAGCCCAATCCAAATAAGCAGGTGCGGTATCCAGGGAACAAACTTCAACCACCGGCCCCACGCAGGCAGGCCGACCAGCAACCGGACCCCCAGAACCAGGCCCACCGTGCCGTCTGGCAGGCCATAGACAGACGCGCTTGGCAGAGGACAGAGCTTGGGAGAAGCAGGAGACAGCCAGCCTCCAAGCCAGGGAGAGACCATAACTCATACCTGAGGAGAGCACTCAAGTCGGCAGCTACAGCTAAGCACACAATTGCACACAAGCTAAACCTAAGTTTAAAAGTGTTGTTTACTGAACAATATGCAGACCAAAAATTGTTTTTAATGTGTATTCCTTAAAATACAAATTTAAAAACAGCAAGCACTAAGCAAGAATTAAGGCTGGGGGAAAATTAGTTACTTTTGTTGAGTTTTGGACAAAATAAAATCCAAACTTGCTTTATTTTTATAAAAAAACTTCTTTTTAAACAAATATTTGTTTTTAAAGTAGAGAAAACATATGTAGTAAAACCAGCCCTTATATCAGAATAAACACAATTGATAAGCGTATGTAAACACACTTCAATTATTAACATATTTGGAAATTGGAGTGCTATTTGATGGAAATGTCATATACACACTGAGGGAGCAAGTGTCACAGCATACAACCCAATGGTGGCCCTCCATTGTGTCCTCTTCTTTAGCAGCACCTTGCCTCCGAAGCATCTCTGCATCTATTTCCTCTTGTGTAATGCTGAACTGTCCACCACAGCGGCAGCTATAAGAATAAACACCCTCCTCTGAAAAAGCACAAAGTCGACATACAAAATATTTTTAAGAACTGAAGAAATAACATGATTAAAGTACCAAAAATGTTGGTACTTTTGTGTGTGTTCATCTGGTAATAAATGTTAATTCTTGAATAATAAAATGTATAAAAAAAAGGTTATTCATTATTTAACAGTCAGCTGATAATAATAACTATGCTGTTTCTGAGTCTCATTTGCAAGTGTTTTGTTGACATGCATGCAGTTGCAATTCCAAGACATTAGACAGCAGTAGTGTTTAGGCTAGGTTTTACAGAGCTTCACAGTTAGCCAAGTGTCAGGCTGTTGCCACACCATCTGTAAATAAAACCACCAAAGCTGAAGGTAAGTTTCTATTTTTTGAAAATTCCAAAAATGTATTACAGCAAGTATGCAATAATTTCGGTTTGACCTTTGTGTGTTGCTGTGGCCAGGAAATAGTCTTTGCCATGAAGTTGAATGTGCCAGTCTTGTCTTATGTTTAGTCCTACAAAGTGTATATACTGTAAGTATTGTATTAATTACACACCAACTGTTTGGTTGTAATGCACATCTTAGTTGTAATTGTCATTACCAAATTAGGTGGTGCTGAAATCACCAAGTAAAATTGCTAATGCTAATCAGTAGAGTGTACATGGAAGGAATATTCAACTAAATTGTTTTGCGGGCCACATTTACAGAGAGCTAAGGACCAAGGGGCCAGACTTCGGAGAACCAGCGTCCTATAGTAGACATTTGATTTCGATCTATTTATTATGTCAAAGTTACAGGAGCGCTCTGCTGTTTTTAAGGACCAATATGCAAAAAAATGAATCAAAGATCATTTTTATGACAGCACTCTAATGTTTTGTTTTTTTTAAATGTGCTGCAAAACACAATTATTCAATTTTTTTACTGAACTTGTGGGCCACCAATTTAATAGCCCATATTATGAAAAGAAAGAGGACCTAAAAAGCAGATAAAGTGTAGTTTTGGGGTAGGAAAAGCCAGAGCTTGAAATAACCTTTGGTCATTAACACGTGACCTTCCAGGTGAAATACAAAAGCGGAAAAAGACAATTACAAACCCCGTTTCCATATGAGTTGGGAAATTGTCTTAGATGTAAATATAAACGGAATACAATGATTTGCAAATCATTTTCAACCCATATTCAGTTGAATATGCTACAAAGACAACATATTTCAATCAATCAATCAATCAATGTTTATTTATATAGCCCTAAATCACAAGTGTCTCAAAGGGCTGTACAAGCCACAACGACATCCTCGGTACAGAGCCCACATACGGGCAAGGAAAACTCACCCCAGTGGGACGTCAATGTGAATGACTATGAGAAACCTTGGAGAGGACCGCATATGTGGGTAACCCCCCCCCCTCTAGGAGAGACCGAAAGCAATGGATGTCGAGTGGGTCTGACATAATATTGTGAAAGTCCAACACATCAGCGAGAGTCCAGTCCATAGTGGGCCAGCAGGAACCATCCCGAGCGGAGACGGGTCAGCAGCGTAGAGATGTCCCCATCCGATGAACAGGCTAGCGGTCCACCCCGGAGCAGAGTAGAAAAGAAAAGAAAAGAAACGGCAGATCAACTGGTCTAAAAAGGGAGTCTATTTAAAGGCTAGAGTATACAAATGAGTTTTAAGATGAGACTTAAATGCTTCTACTGAGGTAGCATCTCTAACTTTTACCGGGAGGGCATTCCATAATATTGGAGCCCGAATAGAAAACGCTCTATAGCCCGCAGACTTTTTTTGGGCTCTGGGAATCACTAATAAGCCGGAGTTCTTTGAACGCAGATTTCTTGCCGGGACATATGGTACAATACAATCGTCAAGATAGGCAGGAGCTTGACCGTGTAGTATTTTATACGTAAGTAGTAAAACCTTAATGTCGCATCTTAGGTGCACAGGAAGCCAGTGCAGGTGAGCCAGTATAGGTATATATATATATGTATATAAAGGAATATACAGTATAGGCGTAATATGATCAAACTTTCTTGTTTTTGTCAAAAGTCTAGCAGCCGCATTTTGTACCATCTGTAATCTTTTAATGCTAGACATAGGGAGGCCCGAAAATAAAACGTTACAGTAATCGAGACGAGATGTAACGAACGCATGAATAATGATCTCAGCATCGCTTGTGGACAAAATGGAACGAATTTTAGCGATATTACGGAGATGAAAGAAGGCCGTTTTAGTAACACTCTTAATGTGTGACTCAAACGAGAGAGTTGGGTGGAAGATAATACCCAGATTCTTTACCGAGTCGCCTTGTTTAATTGTTTGGTTGTCAAATGTTAAGGTGGTATTATTAAATAGATGTCGGTGTTGAGCAGGACCGATAATCAGCATTTCCGTTTTCTTAGCGTTGAGTTGCAAAAAGTTAGCGGACATCCATTGTTTAATTTCATTTGATGTTCAAACTGATAAACATTTTTTTTTAGCAAATAATCATTAACTTTAGAATTTGATGGCAGCAACACGTGACAAAGAAGTTGGGAAAGGTGGCAATAAATACTGATAAAGTTGAGGAATGCTCATCAAACACTTATTTGGAACATCCCACAGGTGAACAGGCAAATTGGGAACAGGTGGGTGCCATGATTGGGTATAAAAGTAGATTCCATGAAATGCTCAGTCATTCACAAACAAGGATGGGGCGAGGGTCACCACTTTGTCAACAAATGCGTGAGCAAATTGTTGAACAGTTTAAGAACCAGCTATTGCAAGAATCTGGAGAAATCACTGCACGTAAGCAGCTAAGCCTGTGACCTTCGATCTCTCAGGTTGTACTGCATCAACAAGCGACATCAGTGTGTAAAGGATATCACCACATGGGCTCAGGAACACTTCAGAAACCCACTATCAGTAACTACAGTTGGTCGCTACATCTGTAAGTGAAGGTTAAAACTCTCCTATGCAAAGTGAAAACCGTTTATCAACAACACCCAAAAACGCAGTCGGCTTCGCTGGGCCTGAGCTCATCTAAGATGGACTGATACAAAGTGGAAAAGTGTTCTGTGGTCTGACGAGTCCACATTTCAAATTGTTTTTGGAAACTGTGGACGTCGTATCCTCCGGACCAAAGAGGAAAAGAACCATCCGGATTGTTATAGGCGCAAAGTTGAAAAGCCAGCATCTGTGATGGTATGGGGGTGTATTAGTGCCCAAGACATGGGTAACTTACACATCTGTGAAGGCGCCATTAATGCTGAAAGGTACATACAGGTTTTGGAGCAACATATGTTGCCATCCAAGCAACGTTACCATGGACGCCCCTGCTTATTTCAGCAAGACAATGCCAAGCCACGTGTTACATCAACGTGGCTTCATAGTAAAAGAGTGCGGGTACTAGACTGGCCTGCCTGTAGTCCAGACCTGTCTCCCATTGAAGATGTGTGGCGCATTATGAAGCCTAAAATACCACAACGGAGACCCCCGGACTGTTGAACAACTTAAGCTGTACATCAAGCAAGAATGGGAAATAATTCCACCTGAGAAGCTTAAAAAATGTGTCTCCTCAGTTCCCCAACGTTTACTGAGTGTTGTTAAAAGGAAAGGCCATGTAACACAGTGGTGAACATGCCCTTTCCCAACTACTTTGGCACGTGTTGCAGCCATGAAATTATAAGTTAATTATTATTTGCAAAAAAAAAATAAAGTTTATGAGTTTGAACATCAAATATGTTGTCTTTGTAGTGCATTCAATTGAATATGGCTTGAAAAGGATTTGCAAATCATTGTATTCCATTTATATTTAACAATTTCCCAACTCATATGGAAACGGGGTTTGTACATCTTAAGACAGTCTTTGGTACAAAGTGTATACAATATAGGTATATCACTTTTAATTTTAACATTTTTTAAGTGTGAAAGATCAACTTGGGGTATGAATGGAGGTGGATAGGATTTGCCATACTCATTTTGGGATATACCATAACATACAGTCACACCGCTATAAAACAAAATTTGTAATAAGGTCCCACCCAAGTAGAGCTAGCATATAGTGCACTCCCAGTGGTACAGTTCAATTTGTAACTAAATTGTAGAACATTCAGCAAAAAGAGACCAAAACACATGATGCTTTTATGTGTAGTTACCCTGGTTCCAGGTCATGTCATCCATCGAGACTGTAGAGTCAACCAGCCAATCCTGTTTCAGTTCCTGAGCTGAAGAAGGAATACATTTTATGGCATAAGTAGAAAAACATTAAACAAGGCAATACACAACATTTCCTGGGAATGTTATGTTGCGTTTTGCAGTACGTGCAGGTGTAAAAGGTCATTTTCACACAAATATGACTACTTTAAAATATATTATTTCATTCACCTCCAGGCAGCTACAACCCTAAACTAACACCCTCCCCGGATTGCTTATAATCAAATGTAAACAATCAAATGCAGATACTTTTTCTTATGCCTTCTGATCTCTCTCTCTCTCTCTCTCTCTCTCTCTCTCTCTCTCTCTCTCTCTCTCTCTCTCTCTCTCTCTCTCTCTCTCTCTCTCTCTCTCTCTCTATGTCCACTACTTGCTGTCCATATCCTACCCCCCCCCCCCCTCCACACCCCTGATTGTAAATAATGTAAATAATTCAATGTGATTATCTTGTGTGATGACTGTATTATGATGATAGTATATATGATAGTATATATCTGTATCATGAATCAATTTAAGTGGACCCCGACTTAAACAAGTTGAAAAACGTATTCGGGTGTTACCATTTAGTGGTCAATTGTACGGAATATGTACTTCACTGTGCAACCTACTAATAAAAGTCTCAATCAAACAATCAATCATGGTCATCTTGTTTTTGTAAGCAACTTGGGCTGAAGAAAAAAAGATTACTGGTAAGTAGGGATGTGGGAAAAAATCGATTCGAATTCGAATCGCAATTCTCACGTTGTGCAATTCAGAATCGATCCTCTTTTTTTTTTTAAATAGATGTTTTATTTATTTATTTTTTTGTAAAAATATATGTATTTATTTTTTATATATTTTTTTTAATTAATCAAACAATACACAGCAATATCATAACAATGCAATCCAATTTCAAAACCAAACCCGACCCAGCAACACTCAGCAATTGAGAGGAGACACAAACACGACACACAACAAACCAAAAGTAGTGAAACAAAAATTTATATTATCAACAACAGTATCAATATTAGTTACGATTTCAACATAGCAGTGATTAAAAATCCCTCATTGACATTATCATTAGACATTTATAAAAAAAAGAAAAAAGAACAATAGTGTCACAGTTGCTTACACTTGCATCGCATCTCATAAGCTTGACAACACGCTGTGTCCAATATTTTCACAAAGATAAAATAAGTCATATTTTTGGTTCATTTAATAGTTAAAACAAATACATTATTGCAATCAGTTGATAAAACATTGTCCTTTACAATTATAAAAACTTTTTACAAAAATCTACTACTCTGCTTGCATGTCAGCAGACTGGGGTAGATCCTGCTGAAATCTATGTATTGAATGAATAGAGAATCCTTTTGAATCGGGAAAAAAACGTTTTTGAATCGAGAATCGTGTTGAATTGAAAAAAATCAATTTTGAATCGAATTGTGACCCCAAGAATCGATATTGAATCGAATCGTGGGACACCCAAAGATTCACAGCCCTACTGGTAAGATTATTTGTTGAGGTGTATTATTACTGTTACTGCATTAGAACTCTGCGAGTCAATAACCACACGCATGTACAAAGTTTAAGGTGGCGCAGCATATTGTCATCACATGGGCGCCCTTTGAAAAACGTGGAATTGGCAAATTTCAAACTACGTAGGAGTCTTACCACGGATCTCCAAACTACTAAGGAACAGTTCTGTTTACATTCAAGTCAATGAGTCAACTTCCACCACCTGTTGGACAGACTGCAAAGGGCACTGTACGCCACATGCATGCAGAGCTACTATTTTGGCAACACAACGGACCACAATGGATCAATTCAGCAAAAATAAGCTTGTGCGGGAAAATAAGTCATGCAAACACAAACAAAAATGGTGCATTGTCTTTTAACACCTTAAAACATAGACCTGGGCGTTATTCCCAACAAATGTAATCTAAAAAAATTTGATTTGTGATTTTTTTTTTCTACTTTTTAAAGAAACCACAAAATACAGAGGTAATAAAATTCAAGTTTTGCTTTTATTTGATCAAGAAATAGTAGATTTAAAGGAGACAAGCAGTGCCACAACCTACTTTTTTTTAATACATTTTATAAAGTTGTTCTTCTTAGAACAGATAAAAATGCCACTTTGTACAGAATAATAACTTTTAAAAACGTCATACATTTGCAAAAAGCAAACAAATTTGTCCACTCCCATGTTGATAGTATTGAAAACTTGAAAATAATCTATCTAGGGTATACTTAAAGGGGAACTGCACTTTTTTGTGAATTGTGCCTATTGTTCGCACTACACTACACTCTATAGCAGACCTGGGCATTCGGAGGCCCGCGGGCCACATCCGGCCCTTTGTGCGTGCGTCCCTGTCCGGCCCGCGAGAGGCCAATCATAAATTACAAAATACATTTTAAAAAGTATCTATGTCGAGTGTGCAATACAACGGTGCTGCTTTTGTTTTGAAAAGCATTATTTGTATTACTTCCGTGTGGACATATGCGCGTGTGTGATTGTGAGTTAATGTGAACACCTGCAATCACAAATTACAAAATAAATTTAAAAAAACATCTATGTCGTGTGTGCAATACAACTGTGCTGCTTTTATTTTGAAAATTGTTATTTATGAGCGTATGTCCGTGTGTAACCCGTGATTGAAGGTGCACAGTGACAAGTGATGCCCAGTTACCACCGAGATGTCAGCTCACGCTAAAAAAAGAAAAGTTGATGAGGAATGGCAAGTTTTCAACAAGACATGGACCGCCAAGTATTTCTTTATAGAAATTAAAGGTAAAGACGTGTGCTTAATTTGTGGTACACATGTTGCTGTGTTTAAAGAATATAATTTTAATCGCCACTACACGATGAAGCACGAGGAAAAATACCGTAATCTGTCTGATGAAGAGCACGCAAGGGAGGCTGATGCGTTGATGGTTAAACTGCAAACCCAACAAGGACTTTTTGCCATATTTCACACCCCCAGAGATGCAGCCGTCAGGACAAGTTTCGTCATTTCTCACAAAATGGAGAGTTTATTAAGGAGTGCTTATTGGACTCTGTTGCGCTGATATGCCCGGAAACTTGGAGCTTCAGCTGAAGAACAGAACGGCCGACTTTGACTGTTTTTCACTGGCTTTGGATGAGAGCTGCGATGTACGTGACACCGCCCAGCTGCTCATCTTCTTACGTGGTATAACTGCAGACTTTCAAATCACGGAGGAGCTGGCAGCCATGCAGTCAATTAAAGAGACAACCACAGGTAATGACTTGTTCACATAGGTAAATGCGTGTTTTGACATGTTAGGACTGAAATGGGACAAGCTGGCAGGTGTGACAACAGATGGTTGTCTAAATCTGACGGGGAAAAATGTTAGACTTTTAAAGAGGATGCAGGATAAACTTTAAATTAACCCTGTGCAGAAATTGACATTTTTGCATTGTATTATACATCAGGAAGTGTAGTGTAAGACAGTGTTAAAAATAAAACCATCAAAAGCAATCTGCCTTTGTATAAAGTTATGTTAGGTTAAATGAAATTATTATTATTATTATTATTTATTATTATTTATCTTACGGTACATCAAAAATAATATTGAGCAAAATTGAATTGAAATATTGTCGATGTGGCCCTCCAGCAGTGCTCGGGTTGCTCATGCGGCCCCCGATAAAAATGAATTGCCCACCCCTGCTCTATAGTAATTACAACTTGTGTTCACATCCACAGGAACCACATGGGTTAGCCTACTCTATACAGTATTTACAACCTTACTGGTCGGGGGTGGGGTGAGGGCGGGGGGCGTGGTTGGGGGCGTGGTTAAGAGGGGAGGAGTATATTTACAGCTAGAATTCACCAACTCGAGTATTTCATATATATTTCATATATATATATATATATATATATATATATATATATATATATATATATATATATATATATATATATATATATATACATATATATATATACATATATACGTTTGAAATACTTGACTTTCAGTGAATTATAGCTATATATATATATATATATTATAGCTATATATATATATATAGCTATAATTCACTGAAAGTCAAGTATTTCAAACGTATAATGTATATATATATATATATATATATATATATATATATATATATATATATATATATATATATACGTTTGAAATACTTGACTTTCAGTGAATTATAGCTATATGTGTATATATATATATATATATATATATATATATATATATATATATATATATATATATATATATAATATATATATATATATATATATATATATATATATATATATATTTTATTATACATATAAATAAAATAAATACTTGAATTTCAGTGTTCCGGAGGCTATCCAGTAGATGGCAGTATTGTCCTGTTTAAGAGTGTCACAACATTGCTGTTTACAGCAGACAAACTGCTTTACGGTAGACGAAAATGTGACTGCTGTTGTTGTGTGTTGTTACCACGCTGGGAGGACGTTAATAAACTGCCTAACAATAAACCCACATAAGAAACCAAGAACTCGCCCTCGATCATTCTACAGTTATAACGTGATTGGGCAGGCACGCTGTTTATATTGTGGGAAAGCGGACGTGAAAACAGACTGTCGCCGCTGTCCCCACTCAGGTCCGCATTGAGCTGGAGGGGGCGTGGCCTCCAGCTCCGGCTGAATTCCGGGATTTTATCTGGAGAAAATTTCTTCCGGGAGGTTATCGGGAGAGACGCTAAATTCCGGGAGTCTCCCGGTAAAACCGGGAGGGTTGGCAAGTATGGTCCAATGGCGTGTGGGATAAAGGAGTTTTTTAGTCTATAAGTCCTGCACTTGGGATGAAGCAGTCTAGCACTGAACAGGCTCCTCTGGCTACTGATAACGGTATGCAGAGGGTGACTGGCATCATTCAGGATGCTCACTAGTTTTTCCACAGTCCTCTTCTCTGCCACTGTCACCAGTGAGTCCAGTTTTATTCCGATTGTAGAACCGGCCCGCCTGATCAGTTTCTCCAGTCTGGAGCTGTCCTTCTTAGATGTACTTCCCTCCCAGCACACTACGATGTAGTACAGAACACTGGCAACCACAGACTGGTAGTACATCCACAAGAGTTTTTTACAGATGTTGAAGGAGTGCAGCCTCCTCAAGAAGTACAGCCTGCTCTGTCCTTTCCTGTACAAGTGGTCCGTGTTAACAGTCCAGTCCAGCTTATTGTCCACCCACACCCCGAGGTACTTGAATGAGTCCACGGTCTGTACCTCGACTCCCTCGATCCCAATAGGTTGTGACCTTGGACTCGACCTCCCAAAGTCAAAGACCAGCTCCTTGGTCTTTGACGGATTGAGCTGCAAGAGGTCCTCAAAAATGCCACCAGACAACAAAGTCCCTCACCACCCTCCGAAACTCCTCCTCTCTGCCGTCCCTGATGCACCCGACGATGGCTGTGTCATCCGCGTACTTGTGGATGTGACACAGCTCTGAGTTGTAGCAGAAGTCAGTGGTGTACAGGGTGAAGAGAAGAGGGGCCAGCACCATCCCCTGCTGATCACAGTGTCAGATGTGATGTCCTTCAGTCTGACGTACTGTGGCCTATCGGTGAGGTAGTCTGAAATCGAGGCAACCAGGCAGAGGTCCACTCGCATTCTGCCCAACTTGTCCTGGAGAAGGCGGGGTTGGATAGTATTAAAGGCACTCAGAAGTCCAGGAACAGGATCCTCACAGCGCCATTTCCCTTATCCAGGTGTGAGTGGGCTCGGTGCAGCAGGTAAAGGATAGCATCCTCCACACCAACGCCTGCCTGGTACGCAAACTGCAGGCTGTCCTGGGCATGTTGCACCTGTGGTCTGAGGAGGCTGACAAAGAGCCGCTCCATTGTCTTCATTATATGGAAAACCGTAGTTTTACCACTGCGGCCGTAATCCGGAATGGATTATCAAAAACCGTACTCATTATGGGAAAACCATAGTTGTTGGAAGGTATGGCAAAGAGACGGATCAAGATTTTAACACACATTGTAGGTTGGAAAAAACTAAGAAAAACTAAAATATTTTTTTATATTTTTACAGAGATAAAAAAGACAGATTTCCGACTATCCATCCATCCATCAATCCATCACATGCCTGATAATTAGTCATTTGTAAGTGCCTGAGGTCTCACATGGCATAAGGTAAATCTCTGTATTCCACTGTAGTTAACTTTGTAATGAACTGTTTTGTTAAAATGTGGACACGTTTTTGAATTATAAATTTTTGTATATTTGCATGTGAAAATGAAAAAATAACTGTTAAATCACAGCTTTGCTTTGAATGTAATAATAAAAACAACCTTTTTAAAGTGAAATACAAAAGGTAAATGCAGAGGCATAATCAGAAAATTCGACCCTGGACTCCAGGGGTTTAAATTTACAGTGCATCTGGAAAGTATTCGCAGCGCTTCACTTTTTCCACATTTTGTTATGTTACAGCCTTATTCCAAAATTAAATACATTCATTTTTGTCCTCAAAATTCTACAGACAATACCCCACCATGAAACTGTGAAAAAGTGTTTTAAGAGCATTTTGCAAATTTGATCAAAATCAAAAAAAATAAGAAATTCACATGTACATAAATAAGTATTACAGGTGCACTTTAAATATACAAACCAGATACAGTATGATCAAAAGGTAGGCAATTGTGATGGAGTAGATTCATACAATCCTAGTAATAAATATATTTCAAAATGTAAAATATTCACCATCACCTTAGTGGACTTTTCAAACTATCTGATCGACCACACTTTTAAACTCGTTAGGAGTAGAAGTAAAAAAATATGGATGCACATAATTTGTATCTGGTTGGTACATGAATTAAGCCAGGGGTGTCCAAAGTGCGGCCCGGGGGCCATTTGCGACCCGCAGCTAATTGTTTACCGGCCCGCCACACATTCTGGAAATGCTATTGCAAAAATAAAAATAAAACATTAAAAAAAGTAGAATGAGGTGAAATCTAACTAGAAAAAGTTGCAATGTTGACACAAAGCTGCCATGCAGGCTGTTTTTTTTTCTTTTGTCTATCTTTATTTTTCTTTTTTGCCATTGCTAAAAAAAAAACAAAAAAAACAATGTTATAATGAATTATTGACCTATTCAAGGCTCCAATTATTTCAAATATTTCACTTTAAAAATGTTTTATGTGGAAAATGTTGCATATATTGTGTGGTTGCCATACAAAAATATCAACGTTTTCTTTGACAAAAGAGCATAAAACAAACAAAATAATAGTTCAAACGTAAAATTGACAGATATATCTGAAGTTGATCTCGTAACTTAAGTGTTGAAAGTAAAAAAAAAACTAATACAAATGTATCACTTTGAGTGGGGCACCTTTTGTATCCTAAATATATTTAATGGGATTTTATTTATCTTTTCACTGTGATTACTCAAAAATAACAATGAATTAATATCAATGGTGTCTTGCATTATTGATGTTTTTAAGGCTCTAATTACTTCACATCAAACATTGCTTTCTGAATGTTTTGGGCAGTGGGGGAAATACTGCATATTTCAGTTTTATTATAAAAAACTAAGTTGTCTTGACAGAAAAGGCATAAAACCTTTTTTTTTATATTTTTTTTATATCAACCTAAAGTTGATATACTGTAGAGATTTACTGTAAGCGTTAAATGAAAAAAATAAAAAAATTATTTGACTTGTTTTTAACATTTTAATGACTTAGACCCTTTATGGTCCCCGGGAGCCCTGAAGGTAAAAAAACAAACAAAATCCATATATTTTGTTATGATTTGGAAATGAAAACTATCAAAATGGCCCCCGCAGGCTTTAATTTTTCCGTGTGCGGCCCTCAGTGGAAAAGGTTTGGACACCCCTGAATTAAGCGTTAAGACATGAAAGATAATGTAGTTAAACATGCATGGGTAAGTACATATCCGATGGATGTTAACAAGTGCCTTGTGAATGTTGTTGTAAGTGTTACTTTTTGGGTTGTTAGGCAATTCGCTTTAAACATAATATATCCTCCTGTTGCAAGCCAAATATTTTGCTGTCATGTCTGCAGTTGCTTTAATGGTGTGAAGTTCATGTTTTGTCTCAATCTTTACTTAGATTTAGCTACTACCCTATTGCCCAACAATATTTGGTGATATTCAGATACAGCAGGGGTGGGCAATTAATTTTTACTGGGGGCCGCATGAGCAACCCGAGCACTGCTGGAGGGCCACACCGACAATATTTCAATTAAATTTTGCTTAAATTATTTTTGATATACCGTAAGATAAAAAATAATAATATTGTCATTTAACCTAACTTATCTTTATTCAAAAGCAGATGGCTTTTGATGGTTTTATTTTTAACACTTTCTTACACAACGCTTCCTGATGTGTAATACCATGCAAAAATTTAAATTTCTGTCACTTTATCCTGCATCCTCTTTGTTGTGAACGTAGCACGCCTGCAAGGTGATTGGCGAAGAAGGAGGAAGCGTTGCTGTTGCGGAAATGAGGAGTGAGGATAGCTGTGCGTGTGGAAAGAATGAAATAAGTTGAGCTGTGTTAGTATAGGTTGCTCAATAAAAGTTTAAAAAGAGCTTCAGACTTGGTGTGCACTTCTTCTGGATGCTACAATTGATGTCAGAAGTGGGATGAAATGCCTCCCAGTTCGCCTTGCCATCAAACCTGGGAGTCTTCATTGAGGGCGGAATTCCCCCATGGCACCTGTAGACACTGCCCCTCTCTCTGTCTCTCTCTCTCTCTCTCTCTCTGCTGCGAGCTCCTCACGTGGCACGTACCTCTCGATGACGTAGCAGGCTGCGCACACAATTAAGCAGCGCAGTATGCGCAAAGTTTTACTTCTGACACCAATTGTAGCGTCCAGAAGAAGTGCACACCAAGTCTGAAGCTCTTTTTAAACTTTTATTGAGCAAGCTATACTAACACAGCTCAACTTATCTCGTTCCTTCAACACGCACGTCTATCCTCACTCCTCAATTACGCAACTCAAGACAACATCAACTTCAGCAGGTGGTTACACTATATTCTTCAAACACAGCAACATGTGTACTACAAATTAAGCACATGGCTTTACCTTTACTTGGCAGTCCATGTCTTGTTGAAACACCTTTTCTTTTTTTAGCGTCTCGGGGATAACCGGGCATCACTTGTCGCTGTGCGCCTTCCCTCACAGGACATACACGCCCATAAATGACACTTTTCAAAATAAAAGCAGCACAGTTGTATTGCACGCACGACATAGATGTTTTTTTTAATTTATTTTGTAATTTGTGATTGCCGCTGCGCGCACGAGCATACGTCCACACGGAAGTCATACAAATAACGCTTTTCAAAACAAAAGCAGCACCGTTGTATTGCACACTCGAGATAGATACTTTTTTAAATTGATTTTGTAATTTATGATTGGCCTCACGCGGGCCGGACAGGGACGTATAAAGGGCCGGATGCGGCCCGCGGGCCGCAGAATGCCCAGGTCTGAGATACAGTGTTTAAATAACATTCATTATAAATAGGACTTTACAGTTTATTTCAAGTTCATACAGACATAGACAAAGTGGTCACTACAACCCAATGCGTTGTTAAATTGGCTCCACTTGACAAGAGCAATAGGTTGAACAGAAACCTTTCTTTGTGTTTTTTTGTTTAACATTTTTTCTCCTTTTATGATGGACTATTTTATGAACTCTGAAATAGTGTTTACTAAACTTAATTTTGGAACTATTTCATGGTATTTTCAGTCAGATTTTAATCGACTTCTTGCCAGGAAAAGCTTATATGCCTTACATGTGCTTGCAACCCAACAATGGGACACGGGTGTCCCACTTTTCTTTTTCTTTTCTTTTTTTTTTTTTACATGCTGTGCAGTTCAACACCACTCCAAAAAAAATTTGAGTAAATTGAAAATAATATGAAATATATCATACTAGTAAGGTTAGTATGATATAGTAAACTACTACTGAATTAATAATTGTTTTATAAGGCATATTTTATGAGAAACAGTAACTGAAAAAACTGACAAAAGAGGAGAAAAGACAATCTGACATATTTCCATATCCATACACACGTGGGTAGATCTGCAGATAAACCCCTGCTGGTCAATGAATTACATTTTTGTAAATGAATAGAAAGGTGAACAAAT